>NW_007734569.1:49514-54967 GCF_000696425.1 Galeopterus variegatus | reverse complement strand
TTTTTTTTTTTTCAGGGTTTTTTTTTTTTTTTTTTTTTTTTTTTGGTTCCATATGAATTTTAGGATTGTTTTTCCTATTTCACTGAAGAATTTCATTGGTATTTTGATAGGGATTTCATTAAATTTGTAGACTGCTTTGGTCAAATAGTCACTTTAACAATATTAATTCTTTCGATTAATGAGCATGGCATATCTTTCCATTTATTTATGTCCTATTCAATTTACTTCTTCTAAGTTTTATATCTTTCATTGTAGAGGTCTTTCACCTTCTTGGTTGTTTATTCCTCAGCATCTAATTTTTTTGTAGTTATTGTAAAAGAAATTGTTTTCTTTGTTTCTTTTTCAAATAGTTTGCTATTAGTATATAGAAATGCTACTGACTTTTGTATATTGATTTTACATCTGGCAACTTTACTGAATTCATTAGTTCTTATATCTTTTGGTGGAGTCTTCAGGGTTTTCTATATATAGGATCATGTTATCTAGAAACAGGTACAATTTGATTTCCTCTTTTCCAAATTGGATGCCTTTTATTTCTTTCTCTTGTCTAATTGCTCTGGCTAAGACTTCTAGTACTATGTTGAATAGAAGTAGTGAAAGTGGGTATCCTTGTCTTGCTCCTGATCTAAGAGAAAAAGCTTTCAGCTTTTCCCCATCCTGTATGATGTTAGCTGTGGGTTTGTCATATATGGCCTTTATTGTATTGAGGCACATTCCTCCTATACCTGGTTTCTTAGGAGTTTTTATCATGATGAAATGTTGAATTTTCTCAAATGCCTTTTCTGCATCAATTGAAATGATCAATGGTTTTTCTCTTTCTATTAATGTGGTGTACCACGTTTATCAATTTGTGTATGTTAAACCATCCTTGCATCCCTGAGATAAATCCCCACTTGATCATAGTGAATGATCTTTTTAATGTACTGTTAGATTTGGTTTGCTAGTATCTTTCTGAGAATTTTTGCAACTATGTTTACCAGGGATATTAACCTGTAATTTTCTTTTCTTGTTGTGTTCTTGTCTAGTTTTGGAATCAGAGTAATGCTGGCCTCATAAAATGAGTTGGGAAATTTTCCCTCCTTCTCAATTTTTTGAGATAATCTGAAGACAATTGGTATTTATTCTTCTTAAATATTTGGTAGAATTCGGCAGTGAAGCCATCAGGTCCTGGGCTTTTCTTTAATGGAAGACTTTGTATTACTAACTCAATTTCCTCACTTGTTATTGGTCCAATCAGATTTTCTATTTCTTCATAATTTAATCTTGGTAAATTGTATTTCCAGGAATTTATCCATTCCTTCTCTGTTATCAAATTTGTTGGTATGTAGTTGTTTGTAACAGTCTCGTGATCCCTTGTATTTCTGTGATATCAGTTGTAATGTCTTTTTCTTCATTTCTGATATTATTCATTTGAGCCTTCTCTCTTTTTTTCTTGGTTAGTCTAGCTAAAGGTTTGTTAATTTTGTTTATCTTCAAAAAAAACCAACTCTTTATTTTGCCAATCTTTTCAATTTATTTTTATTTCATTTATTTCTGCTCTAAACTTTTTGATTTCTTTCCTTCTGCCCATTTTGGGTTTAGTTTGTTATTGTTTTTCTACTTCTTTTAGGTGCATCATTAGGTTGTTTATTAGAAATCTTCCTTCATTTTTGATGTAGGCATTTATTGCTATAAGCTTTCCTCTTAGAACTGCTTTTGTTGTACCCCATACATTTCAGTATGTTGTGTTTCCATTCTCATTTGCCTCAAGGAATATCTTAATTTTCCTTTCAATTTCTTCATTAACACATTGGTTATCTAGAAGCATGTTGTTTAATTTCCCTGTACTTATAAAGTTTCCAAAGTGTTTCTTGTTGATTTCTAGTTTTATACCATTGCAATCAGAAAAGATATTTGACATGATTTCTATCTTTTTCAATTTGTGTAGACTTGTTTTGTGGCCTCACATATAATCTATACTGAAGAATGTTCCATGTGCAGTTGAAAAGAATGTGTATTCCACAGCTTTTGGATGCAATGTTCTGTAAATGTCTGTGAGGCCCATTTGGCCTATGGTGCAGTTTAAGTCAGATGTTCTTTGTTTATTTTCTGTCTAGATGTTCTGTCCATTGTTGAAAGCAAGGTGTTAAAGTCCCCTACTACTACTGAATTGCTATCTATCTCTCCCCTTAGGTCTAATAATGTTTGCTTTATATATCTGGGTGTTCTAGTGTTAGGTGCCTATACATTAACAGTTGTTACATCCTCTTGTTGAATTGATCCCTTTGTCATTATATAATGACCTAATTTGTCTCTTTTTACAGTTTTTTTATTTAAAGTCTGGGTCTAATAATGTTTGCTTTATATATCTGGGTGTTCTAGTGTTAGGTGCCTATACATTAACAATTGTTACATCCTCTTGTTGAATTGATCCCTTTGTCATTATATAATGACCTTCTTTGTCTCTTTTTACAGTTTTTTTATTTAAAGTCTGTATAAATATGGCTACTCCTGCTCACTTTTGGTTTCTATTTGCATGGAATATCTTTTTCCAGCCCATCACTTTGAGGCTATGTTTGTCTTCAATGGTTAGCTGAGTCTCTTGTAAGCAGAATATCATTAGATCCTGTTTGGTTTTTTATCCATCCATCCACTCTATATCTTATAATTGGAGAGTTTGATATATTTACACTCAATAGTAACATGATATGTAGGAACTTAGTCCTGCCATTTTTAAAATTGTTTTCTGGTTGTTTTGTAGATCCTTAATTTCTTTCTTTTTCTCTTGTTATTTGCCTCTCTGGTTTAGTGGTTTTCTGTGATGCTAAGCTTTGTTTTCTTTCTCTTTCTTATTTGTGTCTGCTATAATTTTGTATGCGTACGTGTGGTTACCTTGGGACTAACATAAAGAGTCTTGTAATAATAAACTATTTTAAGCTAATAACAACTTAATTTTGGCTGCATGAAAATACTCTAGACTTCCCACACACACGGAGAGATTATATTTTTGTTGCCTTAATTTACATTTGTATCTATTGTATGTTCCTTGGCCACTTAATATAGCTGTTGTTTTTTGACCATTTAAACCTTCATAATAGAGGACTGAAGGATTTATATAGCACCATTACCTCACTGGGATATTCTGAGTTTGGATTATGCATTTACTTTTATAGGTGAGTTTTGTACATGTTTTCATGGTAGTGATTATTGTCTTTTCATTTCCAGTTGTAGCACTCTCTCAAGCATTTCTTGTAAGGCTAGTCTAGAAGTGATGAATGTATAAGGCCTCTTGAGGCTCAGCTCAAAACTGGCACACAGTCACTCTCTCCCTGTGCTAGTCTATAGTAGCCAAAGAAAGTCCCAAGTTCAGCTTAGAGTCAAAGGTGGAGAAATAGACTATTTCTATAGAAGAAAGGAGCTGCAAAGTCTCATTGCAAAGGGCCTGGATGCAGGAAGTAGTCAAGGACTATGACCATGTTGCAATCAACCTACCAGAAAGAGAAGTTGGAGGCTTAAAATAGGGTGATCACAGTAGAAGTAAATAAGTGAGAATATATTTTGGAGGTAGAGCCAAAGAATTTGTCACTGGATTGGATATGGGCATAACGGATAGGACTCAGGGATGACCCTTGAGTCATCCTTTGGCATGGACGATGTTTGGTGTGTCATAAAATGAGGTGAGGAAGAGCAAAAGAGAGGAAGGCAGGAGCCAAGATGTCAGATGGAACTGGTTAGATGGGAGATGCCGTCGGCATCCACAATGCTATTCCAGTTTAAAGGTTTGAAGCAGGAAACACTGACAGGTTTGAAGCAGGAAAGTGATGTGGTGAAGGACAGATTGGAGGAGCAAGCCCAGAGACAGGGTGTATTAGTTTTCTAGAGCTGTTGTAACAAAATACAACAAACTGGGTGGCTTAACACAACAGACATTTTCTCATGGTTCTGGAGACTAGAAGTCCAAAACCAAGGTGCTGGCAGGGCTGTGCTCCCTCCAAAACCTTACAGCAGCATTTTTTCATGTCTCTTCCAGCTTCTTGTAGCCCCAATGTGTTCCTCGGCCTATGTCAGCACACCTCCAATCTCTGCTCCCATCTTTACATGGCTGTCTTCTCCATGTGTCTGTCTCTTCTTAAAAGGACTCCAGTCATATTAAACTAGGGCCCACCCTAATGGCCTCATCTTAACCCAATTACTTCTGCAAAGACCCTATTTCCAAATAAAGCCACATTCCCAGGTATCAGGAGTTAGGACTTCAACATATCTTTTAAGGGGATACAATCAAACCCATAATGCAGGGAAACGAAAGCAGAGGAATCAGAGGACTAGAGGGGCAGAATGTTCCCCCAAGATCCCCCTGAGTTTGTGAAAGAGTTGGTGCTGGAGCCCACACACCTGACACCCTCCCTGCCTGGCCCTCCCAGTCACACGTGCTGTTGATACTACCCATCTCTGCTCATCCCTGCCCAGTGAAAGTGCCAGAGCTTAAGCCTCAGACTGATGGCCCTAGGAGGCCAATCCATCCCACTGCCCCTCTGCTGCTACATTCAGAGATGGGACCTGGGGGCGATTCTCCTCCGCACTCCCAAGGTCCCATTTTCTGGACTTGCTTTTCAATATGTAAACCCTCTTCACAAAGCAATTTTGGCAGGTCCAGCCCCAGCCCCTGATGAGCTGAATGCTACATCCTCAAGAGGCTGTTTGCTGCCTCCAGACACTCAAGGAGGGGAACTGCTGTGGGAAGCCCACCTCTCAGACCCCAAGTGCACCTGCAGTACTATGCTGCAGGCTTCCCTGGCTTCAGCATAGACCAGGGAAGAGAAAGGAAATGAATGCAGAGAAGAGAACTTGCCCCACTCAAAACTTCTGGGGCCACGTGGACATTCTCTGGGTGCCCAGAGGGCTTTCATGCATGGACCCCACAGGCACAAAGAACCCCAGATTCAGTTTTCTGACATCCTGACCAAATGAGCCCACAGTGCATCCCCAAATTCACAGACAGCATTGAGAAAGAAATGTTCATCAGCTAACCCTAAGCCAGGGTCTATCTTCAGACAACACCACCTGCAGCACACTATGAACTTGGATTTTATAAACTCTGAAATCACCTCATTTATATTGCATTTTCTAAAAGAGTTATCACCAGATACAGAAACAGACAAACACATACACCAGAAACAGATTTGCACATGTACAATCCCCTGGTTTATAGCAAAGGTGACACAACAGTGCAGTGGGGATTAGATGATCTTTCCAATAAATCAGGCTGGTCAATTAAATATCCATATGGGAAAAATATTGACCCTCTGCTTCCCACCATATGCAAAAGCCAATTCCAGATGGGTGCAGATTGTAGAAGCTTTTAGAAGAAACATAGGAGACAATCCCCATGACCTTGGCACAGGCAAAAAGATTTTAAATACAACACAAAAAGCCCCAACAATAAAAGAAAAAAATCAATTTCGACCTTTAAGCTA
>NW_007734569.1:45392-49426 GCF_000696425.1 Galeopterus variegatus | reverse complement strand
GAAGCTTTTAGAAGAAACATAGGAGACAATCCCCATGACCTTGGCACAGGCAAAAAGATTTTAAATACAACACAAAAAGCCCCAACAATAAAAGAAAAAAATCAATTGTATTATATTAAAATTAAAATTTTGGGGGTTTTTTCCTTTTTTTTCCTTTTTGTCTTTTTTACTGACTGGTAACGGGATCGCAACCCTCGGTGTTGCACCAGCACCACGCTCAGCCAGTGAGCGGGAACCGGTCTCCACATGGGATCCGAACCCTCGACGGGAGCGCCGCCACGCTCCCAAGCAGCGCACTCTCCAGTGTGCCACCGGGCCGGCCCTAAAAATTTTTGTTAATCAAAGACATCATTAAGAGAGTGAAAAGGCAAGTGACCCAGTGAGAGAAGATACATCTTCCGACACATCTGACAAAAGACTTCTACCCAGATGATATATTTTTGCTTCCTGTAAATCAGTAAGAAAAAGGCAGATCGCTCAATAGAAAAATGGACAAGTCTTGTATAATATGGGCACTTCACAAAAGAGGTTAGCCAAGTGCCCAGTAAATACAGAAATTTCATTAGTCATCAGGTTATGCAAATTATAAAGCACAATGCAGTACAAATACACACCACCAGAATGGCTAAAAAGAGTGGAAATGCCAATTGTAGGTGAGACTGCGTAGCAACCAGAACTCTCATACACTGCCATTGGGATTGCGAGTTGGTACAATGACTGAGGAAAACTGGCAGTATCTGATAGAGGTAGCTATACACCTACCCTATGGTCCAGCATTTCCATCTAGTGCACATATGCATAATACTCCACAGAACTGGGTGCACATGTGCACAATAGACATATGCCCGATGTTCACAGCAGCTTTACTCAATAGATCCCAAAATTGGAATCAACCCAAATATCCACCACAGTAGAGAGGGTAACTTGCAGTATATTCATACGATGGAATACTGTATAGACCTAAGAATGAACAAACGTGGATGAATCATGCAAACAACATATGCAAAAGTAGCAAGAAGCAAAAAAGAACACCTGTATAGTTCCGTTCACACAACCTTCGACTCAACCAAAATCAATCTATGGTGTCGGGACCGTGGCTACCCTTGGAGGAGGGTGTGTATGACTGGAGTGATCACTCATGAAAATTCACTGAGCTGTACACTTGGGATTTATGCCTTTTATGTAGGTATATTGTACTTTAGTTTTAAAAAGTACATTTAAAAAAGAAGTATACTAAATGCTTTTGTAAAAAAAAAATTCTGGTCTCATTTGTTAAAAAGGGGAGTCTCAGACATGATGCTGTGCAAGTTCCCTCCACCTTCAAGAGGCAGTGACTAAATCTAAGTCCCTTAGGGCCTGGCCCATGCTTTGCAGGTGTTCAGTGTCTTGAGGAGGAATGTGGCCTCATACCTCAGTGGACCCTGCTTGGACCTCAGCTATTATTAGAAATTTTCCCTGAATTTCCCTTCTCTTCCCTCTCCACCCCAGTGTTAGTTCCCTCCCAGGGCCACCAGGTGGGGCTCGATCACAGCAGAAGACTACTCTCCCGGAAGCGCCTGCAGAAGTCTGTCCCCACTGCTGGAAGAGCCGCCAGATTATCGGGGGCAGCTGGGCCCTCCAGCCTGAGCCCAGAATGGGTGGGCACAAGCCCGGCTACTTGCAAACATCACTTCTCTGAGGCTCCAATTCTTTCCCCCCAAATGGGGCAAGAAATGCAATTTAAAACAGCAATGAGGCATCACTTTACACCTATTAGCCTAGAAAATATCAGAAAGCTGCGGAATGCCAGTGTTGGCACAGATAAGGAAAAGAAGGACGCTCCGTGCCTTGCTGGTAGGTAGTGTAAGCTATTGTGGCCATTCCTTGCTAAGTCACGCATGCACATTGCGGTGACTAGCAATTCCACTAATGGGTGTATATTCCAAAGAAGTTCTATCCCAGGAGATACATTTGAGGATGTCCACCCCCCAGTATAGGCAGGGGTGGCAGAGTGCTGGAGACCACCCATGTCTGGCAAAAAGTGGTGGGTAAAAAAGATGGGAACTGAGATAAGAAGTGACACCCTAGCTTTAATATGAACTAGAAGTGCACACATACACTGCTTACAGGAACATGTATAAATATGTTAGGTGAGCTGGAATGGGATTATGAAGGAAAGAAGGGAGAAAGGGAGGGAGGAAGGGAGAAGAAACAAGATGTAGATGAGAATATTGAGTTTCAAAGGTAGGTGTGAAAAGAAGAATCTAAGCAAAGCTTCGAGAGTCTCTAGTATTTAGTGGGCACCCAGTAATCTAATATTTTCCACTTGCGCCTTTATGCATTAATATTAATTGAATGACTACTGTGTGTCAGACAATGTACTGGGCTCTGTAACACTATCGTGAACAAAACAGACCAAAAAGAAAAATTTCTGCCATTCTAGTAGCTTTGAGCCTTGTTCCACCAACTTGAGTGTAAAAGAAATAGAACACATTCCTTAATCAAATTACTATAAGTCTAATTTCATGCCCCCGTTGTGCTGGACTGGTGGGAAATTCAATTTGCATCCTTAGTGGGGCTCCCTCTCTCATAACCCCAAGGTCCCAGGTCATTAACAGAACAAGACATTGGGATGTATAGGATTCCCAGCAATTGGCACCAGTCTACACTGGTTGCTGCTGAATTGCTACAGGTCACAGTCCACAAAAGCCCAAACGTCCCCTGAAGATGGGCAGCTTGATTGGGTCTTCACGGAGCTGGCCTGAGGATTGCTGCTAGAAGTCCCTTTGGCTGCCATCCTGCTTCCTGCAAAGGGCTGCACAACCATCTCTCCCAGAGAGGGCTTGTCACCTCTGGGGCACTTTCAACAACAAAGACCCCATCTGTACCCCACCCTGATGCCGTTCTCTTTCTCCTCTAGCTCATGCCTTCCCTCGCCCCAGTGCCCTCCTCAAAGAGTGCGGGCAACTGTCTGTAGACCCCTGCTGCCCCTGGCCTGACGACAGAAACTTCCTGTGGCAGGTGAGGGAGTACCAAGCTGCTCTCCTCTTCGAAGGCAGGAGATGAAGGGAGAAATTCAGAGAACCAAGCATCACGACTTTTTAGGCTTTGAAATTCTTCTCCAAGAGTGTGAACAAAACACAAATTAAAATCCCGGTAAATAGCCCTGACATTATTCATACTTCTAGATTGTTAATTTATCTAACATACAATAGTAAGCACTTACTGAGTGGTGTGTGCTCCGGGCATGCAGTGGGCCTTCAATGAGTGGTGTGAAGATGATGTTAGGAAAGGCTGCACCTGATTTTGGCAAAAAAGGAAGATGTGTGTGTGCATACATACGTGTATGTGTGTACACATATATATGTATGTAAGTGTGTATGTATGCATGTATGTGCGTATACATGTGTGTGTGTGTGTGTGTGTGAGATGTCAAGTAATTTCTGGAAGCAGCCCAACCACTTCCTGGTCTAATATCTCTGCTCAAGATACAAATTCCAGGGAGAGGGTCTGATTGTCCTCCCTAGGGTCAGGGCCCCCATCTGGTTCCCCAGAGAGGATGCAGCACCTTGAATGACGGTTCCACGAAGGCCACACACAGTGGAAGAAGGATAGTTCTCTAAGGGGAACTAAGATACTTACTAGTTTTCTATTGCTGGGTAATAATTTTTCCCCAAACAATAAGAAACACTTCTGATCTCACACCGTTTCTGTGGGTCAGGAATTCAGGAGCAGTGCTGCTGGGTGGTTCTGGCTCAGGGTCTCTCATGAGGTTGCAGTCAAGCTGTCAGCCAGAGCTGCCGTCCTCTGCAGGCCTGGCTGGGCTGGAGGATCCACTTTCACGTGTCTCAGTTGCATAGCTGGCTAGTTGGTGCTGGCTGTTGGCTGGAGGCCTCAGTACCTCTCCACATGGGCCTCTTCCCGGGGCTGTTTGAGCGTCTGACAACATAGTGGCTGGCTGCCTCAGAGCCCGCAGTCCAAAAGGGGGCAAAGCAGCAGTTGAAGGCCCGTGATGCTCTCACCTTGGAAGTCACATGCCACCACTTCTGAATGTC
>NW_007734569.1:41949-45354 GCF_000696425.1 Galeopterus variegatus | reverse complement strand
AGCAGTTGAAGGCCCGTGATGCTCTCACCTTGGAAGTCACATGCCACCACTTCTGAATGTCCTACTGGTCATAGTCAGGCCTCTTCGACATGAGAGGGAACAACAGAAGGGTGTGGAGACCAGGATGCACCACTGGGGGCCATCGTGGGGACTGGCTGCCATCAGTGCCATTATAGGAAGAAGGAGACATGGAGGTAAGGCAGGCAGGAGTAACAGGTTTGGCACAGAGACAATGGCCTTGGAGCTCACAGTGCAGAGGAAGGCAGAAGATAAGAGTGTCGTAGTTAATTCACTATTACTCAGCTGAGAATACACACAGTAGTGAAAGACACAGAGGATAGGAACCCAGGAGTGGCAGCAGCTAACCTTGCCTAGAGGAGTCACAGGAGACCTCTCAGAGGTGGTGACATTTAGCCGGCCCTTGTAGGTAAACAGAGGATGGGATGAAGAGCGCTCCAGGCAAGGGCAGGAGGCAGCAGTGGGTGGAGTCTGGCTCTGCTGAGTAGCTGGACGGGGCCAGAATGGGAGAGTGGGCAGAGAAAGTCCTCAAAATGTCCCTCGCACTGCTTGGGGAGGACCTGCTCCCCAGGCCTTCCTTTGTTTCCTGCCCCCAGGACTCAAATTTTCTGGCTGCCAAGGGAAAATGGACTTGGTTTCTCTGCTGATAGGACCCACTTCCCGCAGTTAACTGGCCCTCTATGAGGACAAGTCACAAGCCCTGTCCTTCTAGGAGAAAGACCCGACTGCTAATGACGCTGCCATCCACCCCAGCTGAGAGTTGGGGGTCAAGGGAATGGATCTTTACATTTCCCAGGGTCACTGGGTCCTGACCAGCCCCACCACACCATACCCCTTTCTGGGACTGACAGCCAGTCAGGGCCATACCACCCCACTTGGCCATCCCCGAGCTCCCTCCCCCCCTCCCACATACACACACAAATCCCAGGCCAGCTGGGACATGAGCTCAGGCTGCCTCACCAAAGGCATCAGCCTCCCCCAGGACGCATTAGGCAGGCTTCGCTGGTCAGAGTGCTCCAGCCTGCAGAGAAACAGGCTCTGGGGGCTGCACTCCCCAGAGGGGAGGGGGCCGCCTCTCCCCAGCTGTGGAAATGACAAAGGGGAGCAAACAGTGCCCCTCTCCCTCCTGCCCTGTGGAGGAAGGGAGAGAGGAGAAAATTAAGAGGTGGGCAGTGACATCTCTCTGCAGTCTAAATAGTCAAGGGCTAGAGTCACATCCATGTCTTCCCCCAGCAGAGCCCAGTGCCTGGGGGCTGAGGCCCCCTCCCCATGGGGGTCCCAGGAGCTGAGACACTGCCACCCTGGATCCCAGCAGGAGAAGAGGAGGAGCGGAGCAACCGTGCCGCCCCCAGCACGCTGAACACCAGCCCGCTAGCTCCTCAGCAAACCAACCCTCAAATCCAAAATAAAATCACTGCCACCCTGGATCCCAGCAGGAGAAGAGGAGGAGCAACCGTGCCGCCCCCCGGCACGCTGAACACCAGCCCGCTAGCTCCTCAGCAAACCAACCCTCAAATCCAAAATAAAATCCCCCATGGCCACCAAGCTCAGGAGGGATAGGCTTTGTCCCAGATCCTGTGAAACCTCCGGAAGAGTGAAATCTCTGATTAAACAGCTCCCGGCCCTGGTGTGGAGAAAGAGGGAGAAACCACACTCAGCATCCATCACAACAGCCAGTGTGTGTATCTGCTTTTATAAAATGTCTCACTTTACACCAGCAAATGCCCACTACAACTCTGCAAAGGAAGTGGTCCTGTCCTCATTTTACTGATGGGGAAACTGAGGCCCAGAGAAGGGGAGAGACTTGCCCAAGCACACAGAATTAGGAAGTTGCAGAGCCAGCATGAAACCAGGTATTCTGACAAGTAACCTGGGTTCTCTCTTTAAATCATTCATTTGCTCAAGCATTCAGTCAACTTGCAGCAAATATCTATTGAGCTCTTCCTATGTGACAAGAACCATGCTCTGCCCAGGGAGTCTGTGATGAGCAAAAACAGACATGACACTTACTTCATGGAGCTTATAGGTTAGTTGGGAAAACAGGCCATAAATAAGTTTTTTAAAAATATATAATTACTAAGTGTGAAGAACACTGTGACGAAAAGAATGAATTTAGTCACAGAAAACAATTGTGGGAGGGGTGACCTCGTTCAGAGGGTAACTGGGAAAGAGCCTGCTGAGGAGGTGCTTTTTAACCATGTCCAGGCACAGCAGCAATGAGTGTCAGGATCGATTAATAATGTCTGCCATGGCCCCCAGACTTGGAAGTGGTGGCACACATGCTAGAAACTCGTTTAGCTGGTTTATGCCCTCACTAGGATTCTTGCTGTCCAAAGAACAACTACACATAGTTCTAATTCTCCTGGAATTCACTGTGTGATAGAGTGGATAAGCATTTGCAGAAGAAGCCATGATACAAGACAGCTCACAAGCTTCATCAGTAGAAAAATCACGGAAGTGAAATAGAACCAGTGAGGAAGGCAGTGACACCTCCAGATGATGTTAGCAAGGACTTGGGGACTATGGGCATGGGACTTGGGAGCTTGTTGAGAAGAAGGCCCTCATTTTAAAGAGGAGAAGGCACTTAGCATCAGAGGATGTTGGAACATTCCTGGCTGTGACCTGACTTGGAGGGACAGGTGGTTCCTGCTCTGATCCCCTCCACATTTGCAACAAGTTAAGACACAACCCCTGCCTGGAAATTCTTCTCCACCTGCCCTCAGAGCAGCAGCCTCTCCTCCAACCCACAGCGAGAACTGACCCTCTTCCATCAGACCCGTGTTGCTCAGCATCCCATTAAGGGGTCCATCACCGCAACTCATGGCTTCCTATTGCCACTGCCACAGGGCAGCCTGCTCAAAACCCACCAGATACGAAACACTGTCTTTGTGAAGCAAGTGCTAGCTCTATCTAAGCACTCCTACAGCAGCTTGCACTCACCCTTTGCTGCATTTATCACAACTGTAATCAATCATTTCCATGGCATTTGATCCATTGTCTATAAGCCCCAAGACAATGGGGGCTGTCTCTGGCATATTCACCACCAAATCTCCAGTGCCTGGCACATGTGGGCCACTCAACATTTATTGAATGAATCAACAATGCTATGGTTTTTCCCTCCAGAACTCACTGAAGCTTCATCCCTACTGTAACAGTGTTAAGAGGACGGGACATCAGACTATGGTATTGAGAGGTGGGACCTTTGAGTGGTGATTGGATCATGAAGATTCTGTCTTCATTAATGGATTAAAGAGTGCATTTCCATGTGCTTTCTTCCTCTCCTTAAAGCCCCCAGTCTACTCCCTGATAATCCATTAATGGATTAATCATTTAATGGATTATCAGAGAGTAGACTGGGGGCTTTAAGGAGAGGAAGAAAGTACTCCT
>NW_007734569.1:38968-41150 GCF_000696425.1 Galeopterus variegatus | reverse complement strand
GGGAAGTTTGGGCCTTGCCCCAAGGACCACCAGCCCTCCTGGATTCAGGGTGGTTGGCAGAGGGTGACAGCAATATGGCAGCAGCTTCTCTTGAGCTGTACTCCCTAGCTTCAGGGATGGAAGGTCTCCAGGAGCAGGTAGTGAATCCACATCCTCTGCACCCACCAGTCCACAGCCTGGCCACTTCTCACTGCTTAGAATAGGTCAATACTTCTTATTGCACCCACTCTGCTGGTCTTGTGTCATGTGCTGGCACCTACAAGGCAGGATGCTTGCCCCTAGGGAGCTGACGGTCCTCCTGGTGGAGTAGACTAGACGGGCAGTCGATGAATCAAACACCATAGAAATGATTGATTACAATTGTGTCAAACGCACATAGAATCAGTGTGTGAAAACTCACAACAGGGGCTCAGTGGGAGTGAGGTCTGCCAGGATGAGTAGACCCTGGATAAGTGGAGAAGAGAGTCTTCAGAGAAGGTTTCGCATGGAGGAGCGAAGAATAAAGTGGGATCAGGGAGAAGATCAGTCTGGTGGGAGCAGAGGTCTTGGGAGCTGTGGGGACTGGGATGAAAAGGCAAAGGGGATCTAGCTCATGGGGGACCTCAGTTGCTAGACTGGGATTTTGAAGTTGAGTGTGTAGGTAATGGGAAGCCACCATGAGCCTTCAAGAAAAGGAGCCCCAAGCTGGTTGATGGGCAGAAGACACATCCATGCCCGCTTGGAGGCCAGGTTTTGTAGGCAAAGGAAGAAGAGCCCTGGGGAGGTTCCTATAGACCTTGGTTTTCAGAATGTACCTCATCAAAGGAGCCAGTTGCCTTATTAGTTCTCCAAACATTACATCTTCCCGAGATCAAGACTCCAGTGGAAACACAATGGCCACAAAAGTGGTTTTTGTGTCTTGGTTTTCTGGGTCTCCCATTTCCCCTCCCTCCAATGTCTATTCTCCATTATTGGCCAGACAAAGCCCATCCCAAGATCCCCGCGTCTCTGTTGTAGCTAACATCTGTCCCTTCTCACCTGCGCATTTACCCATCTGTGTCTCCACGACATCTTTCATCCATCGACATTGTAAGGATTCAAAGTAAGGAGGTTCACGTTGTCAAAGAAGCCTTGATCTGAATGCCTTCCCCCCACTTTCTCCTTAAATGAGTTAACAGGAACCCAAGTGTCTGTTGAACCTAAAATACTTTTTTTTTTTTTTTTTTTTTAAATAACATTTCAAGGTAACTTACGGTGCGCACTTTAAGAAGCGAGGACTCAGCGTGTCCCCGGCTGCTTCCTCCTTGAAGCTCTGGTCTTCAGGGCGGTGGGAGGCATCCAATCAGACAGGCCGCCGCTGAGGGCCCGGGGAGGAGGGCTGCGCTGGTTTTATTTCAGATTCGAGCTAAGACCATGAAATGGAAGGCAGGAAGAGAAGAGAGTGTGTGTGCATGTGTGTGTGTGTGTGTCTGTGTGCGTACGGCCAGAATAATGAGTCGCACTAATTCATACAATTCCATTTTGGCCATCACACATGGCTCCCTTTTCTCTTGAAGGCCACTTTGAAAAATCCCGTTTTCATAAGTCATTTACTTCCCCTAGGAGGGCAGGCCTTCTAAAAATATTCCCCATTTCTTACACCTCAGAAGCAAATTATTTATGTTAAAGCAGCTTCGTTATCCTGGCCCCACCGGGCCAGCTTGGAAATGGAGGTGACTTCCAGAAGGCACCATTGTCAACGACAAAATCCTAGCAGGGATCTGTTCCTGGTGAGGCGAGGCTTTCTGCTGGACCCTCGGGGCCAAAAGAGCATTTGTGGGTCAATAAAGGGAAGTTGCATTCCATTTTTCCACAAATATTGATGTACCAGGCACTGCACTAGGCACTGGGTAAACCACAGTGAACAGATAAGCCTGCTGACTCGGAGCTTACATTAAGGGAAGACTGATGCTTGATAAAATACAAATAAATATGTCGAGGACATGAGGGCGAGATGGTGGAGAGGGACCTACAAAGGGCGAACTTGACATTCTATAGGTCAGGGTCATTCGAAGCAACACCCAAATGACAGAGGGAGCGGGCCACGCAAAGATCTAGGAGCTGCGTTCTGGGGAGGGGGATCCATCAAGGGCATGGCCCTGAGGTGGGGATGAGCGGGCCAGCCGGGGGAGACCCCTGAGGTGGGGATGAGCGGGCCAGCCGG
>NW_007734569.1:21046-38718 GCF_000696425.1 Galeopterus variegatus | reverse complement strand
GGACATGAGGGCGAGATGGTGGAGAGGGACCTACAAAGGGCGAACTTGACATTCTATAGGTAGAACGGTCGGGGTCATTCGAAGCAACACCCAAATGACAGAGGGAGCGGGCCACGCAGGCCATGCGAAGATCTAGGAGCTGCGTTTCTGGGGAGGGGGATCCATCAAGGGCATGGCCCTGAGGAGGGGATGAGCGGGCCAGCCGGGGGAGACCCCTGAGGAGGGGATGAGCGGGCCAGCCGGGGGAGACCCCTGAGGTGGGGATGAGCGGGCCAGCCGGGGGAGACCGAGGGGCCTGTGGCTTCAGCACAGTGAGCCAGGCAGGGGTGGAGGGAGGCGAGGCCAGAGGGAGGCAGAGCAGACCCCGGAGAGCCTGCAGTCCAGGGCCAAGAGGCGGCATTTCTGTGCTACTGTCTACTGACCCGACCTGCAAATTTCCTGCACCTCCCCACAGGACAGTAGCCCCACAAGGCAAGTGTGCCCACTAAGAAGGAGGGTGCTGGAGGAGTGGCTGACACTGGCTGCGGAACCAGAAATTCCCTGGCCCGTCCCCTCCTCATGTCTCCACCTGGGGAAACACAATGAAAAACCACCTTTGAAAAGTCGGTGGGAGGAGGAGTAGAGTCAGGGAGGGGACATGCTTTCAGAGTAGGTGGAACCTGTCACCGGCCCCCAAGAAGGGGGTTTGTCTTCCGCTTTAATCAGTCACCAGTCCTGCCATTATCCAGTGGGGGAGAGAGAAGGAGAGGCAGGAAGACTCCCTGGAGAAGGCCCTCCGTTGCCTCAGTGTCCATAAGGCAATTAAGTCTTAGTGTTCACAAACCTGAAGGCTTTCACAGGCCGGGCCAAGTGGTGCCTCTGCATGACGAAGGGGGTGCATTTTCCCAGTAGCTTCCAGACTCATCCGGGCCTTGCAGAGAGGCGCCGGCCACCCCTTCCTGGGCAGGGAGGCCCGAGCCACCCAGTTTCTCCCAGGGTTTCCCTGGGCCAGCAGACACAGCCCAGGGCCCCACGGAGGCCAGCGGGTGGGCCCCAGCCAGGGTGAGGGCGAGGGGCCCGGGTGAGCAGGAGGGTGGGCCCTGACACACAGCCAAGGCGGGAGCTCTCTGAGCGGTGCGGGGCCGGGGCCCAGGATGAAAGGCCTTCTGTGAACAGCCTCATTACCGACGAGCCCCAGATTAAGCCTCTATTATGGTCCTATAATTGGAGAGTTAATTATGAGGCTGCCATTGTGTGCCGTGGAGGAGCCAGGATGGTTCACCCAGATACCGGGCCTTGGCTGGGGATCTCCCAGGTTACCTGGCAGGACAGGACAGGCGTCAGGCAGGGCGGGCCTCCCTGGACCAGGGCCTGCCCTAGAACCCAGGGAAACAGGGGGAGCAAAACAGACCTTCCCTGCCCTTGTAAGGTGTACAGCTGTGCAGGCAAGGAGAGATGGCCACACAGATAGGAAGAGAGAACATGCTGTGGAGAGAACAGCACAGGGCATGGCAAGGGCGGCTAAGGGAGGCCCCAGCTTCAGACGGGGGGGGTGGTGCAGCAACCAGGGGAGGCTTCCAGGAAGAGGAGTCAGAGTGAGGGGAAGCGTTGCTCCCAGCAGAGGGAACGCCTGTGCGAAGGCCCTGCGGAGGGACCCAAAAAATGGGTTTAGAGGGAAGGGCCACTGATGCAGGGCTGAGGGGGAGACTCGGGCAGAAACCAAACAAGACAGGCCTCCAGGAACAGCAGGGATTTTGTGGTTTAAAACAGAGAAGTGATAGGATCAAGTCGGCAGGGCCTCCATGTGGAGAGAAACGAGGCAGGGAACCGGAAGAGCAGGCAGGAGGAGCTGGTAGCAGCAGGGGAAAGGGGGAGAAATGTGTGACGAGGACTGCTTTGGTGCTATTAAGGCCAGAGATGCAAGAAAACCCAAATCTTGTCCTGCCAATTACCCCTAACCCTCTACTCTTCCAGAAGAGCTATATACATAGGCAAAGACAGAGAACCACGGCTCCTCTAAGCCCACCACCACTCACACACTGAATTTTAGGGCCAGGGTAGCAAAGCAGGCCTGTTGGGGGAAGAGGGACAGAGAGCGGAACCTATGGAGTGGATGGTCCTTAAACTACCCTCTCGGTGCCTGCCTGGACGAGGTGGCAGTGAAAGAGAGAGGCAAGACTTTCCCAGAGCAACCAGAAGACTATAACCACCACCCCCAAATCTTCAGGAATTACAGGGGCTGGACTGTCAATGGGTCTCAAACATGAGTGTTTCAAGGCCAGGGAGAGAGATCCCAGGAGTCAGCGCTGGCTGGCAGTGAGGAGGGGACACCCTGAAGACACCAATGGTCCCCCCAGTCCTGAAGTGCCAGGATTCCCTAAGTCTATGGGACAAAGAATGGGGCGGGCCTTGGGACAGCCACATGCACTGCCAGGAAAGTAGTTCTGTGATCACCCTCCTTCCTTGACACTGGGGACAGCCACAGGAAGGGAAGGAGGCCAAGCCCACGGCTCACACAGTCCCAGGAACTTACCATTGGCTGTGCTTTTTCTCATGACCATGACCATTGCGGTGGCAATATTGCCACTTGGTTCTTCTGGGACTCCTGGGCTGGAGGCCACTCCTCATTAATAAGGATAGTAATGGCTAACACAGAGAGGCCAGATACACTACTGCCACTTTCTGGGCATCCTCAACCCTGCCTTACAGATAAGTATCAGGCTCAGAAAAGTGATATGATGGTCTCAGAGCAGTGAGGCCATCTGATGCCAAATGCTGTGCTCTTCACCTGCTCGTGACACCACAGTAATGAGATGGCACTTGGTGTTTAGTGGTGTATGTGGAGCAGCCATGGCTGCCTTTGCACTAAGACCACTGACTGGCATGTTCTAGAGCCAGCGAGGAGCTGGGCCCTGCTCACATGGTCTCCACCTGAGAAGCCCAGGGTCTGGCCAGGCTGCAGTTCCCCCACCATGACACCCACCCGACACCCCAAGCCGCAGGGCCTTGGCTGGGAGTCATTGTCTCTAACGAGTTAATTGTAATGGTGGAGTGCATCTCCCCCACTCCCACCCCCAACCCCACATCGAAGCATTCCCGTAATAACGTGGGACTGTGAAAAGAAACTTGCAGGTGCTTAAATGAAGTTTCTTGCCTTTGCAAGGCAGTGGGGCACGGAAGGCCTGTTTTGTTTACGGAAAGCTGCCACGCCACTTTTATGTGAAATTCATTCTCTCACGGAGAAGATGCTTGTGAATGAAGCTAGTGCCAGGGCGGGTAGATGCTCCGAGCATCTTCCTCCCTGGCAGACAGAGGTGACAGCAGAGAAACAAGGCTGCAGAGCCAGGCCAGAGTAAGTGCAGGCCGGTTTGCTCTCTCCTCTTCCGATAAGCACCCTTAGGCGGTATCTGGCAGAAAGCTCAGCGCTTGCCACTCCTCAGCTCAAAAACTGGCAGTGGCTCCCCGTGGTCCCCACAATGGGTTTTCAAGTGTCCAAGTGGTCCATATGTTGTAGCAGTTAGAACTCCTTTGGTTGCACGTAACAAAAACCACAACCCAAAGTGGCTAATCAAAGAAGGTAATGTGTTAGCTCTTATTAACTGACAAGTCCATGGCCAGTCTGTCGTCAGATACAGCTTGATCCAGGAGCTTAATGGTGTCATCAGGAACCCATTGATCTCTTCCTACTTCTCAGCTCTCCTTCCTTTGCAGGGTTTCTTCTCTGACAGCTNCAGTGGGGGAGAGAGAAGGAGAGGCAGGAAGACTCCCTGGAGAAGGCCCTCCGTTGCCTCAGTGTCCATAAGGCAATTAAGTCTTAGTGTTCACAAACCTGAAGGCTTTCACAGGCCGGGCCAAGTGGTGCCTCTGCATGACGAAGGGGGTGCATTTTCCCAGTAGCTTCCAGACTCATCCGGGCCTTGCAGAGAGGCGCCGGCCACCCCTTCCTGGGCAGGGAGGCCCGAGCCACCCAGTTTCTCCCAGGGTTTCCCTGGGCCAGCAGACACAGCCCAGGGCCCCACGGAGGCCAGCGGGTGGG
Organism: Galeopterus variegatus; assembly: GCF_000696425.1. Taxonomy (NCBI): domain Eukaryota; kingdom Metazoa; phylum Chordata; class Mammalia; order Dermoptera; family Cynocephalidae; genus Galeopterus; species Galeopterus variegatus. The sequence continues at coordinate 34,703 of NW_007734569.1, read as the reverse complement.
CCCCAGCCAGGGTGAGGGCGAGGGGCCCGGGTGAGCAGGAGGGTGGGCCCTGACACACAGCCAAGGCGGGAGCTCTCTGAGCGGTGCGGGGCCGGGGCCCAGGATGAAAGGCCTTCTGTGAACAGCCTCATTACCGACGAGCCCCAGATTAAGCCTCTATTATGGTCCTATAATTGGAGAGTTAATTATGAGGCTGCCATTGTGTGCCGTGGAGGAGCCAGGATGGTTCACCCAGATACCGGGCCTTGGCTGGGGATCTCCCAGGTTACCTGGCAGGACAGGACAGGCGTCAGGCAGGGCGGGCCTCCCTGGACCAGGGCCTGCCCTAGAACCCAGGGAAACAGGGGGAGCAAAACAGACCTTCCCTGCCCTTGTAAGGTGTACAGCTGTGCAGGCAAGGAGAGATGGCCACACAGATAGGAAGAGAGAACATGCTGTGGAGAGAACAGCACAGGGCATGGCAAGGGCGGCTAAGGGAGGCCCCAGCTTCAGACGGGGGGGGTGGTGCAGCAACCAGGGGAGGCTTCCAGGAAGAGGAGTCAGAGTGAGGGGAAGCGTTGCTCCCAGCAGAGGGAACGCCTGTGCGAAGGCCCTGCGGAGGGACCCAAAAAATGGGTTTAGAGGGAAGGGCCACTGATGCAGGGCTGAGGGGGAGACTCAGGCAGAAACCAAACAAGACAGGCCTCCAGGAACAGCAGGGATTTTGTGGTTTAAAACAGAGAAGTGATGGGATCAAGTCGGCAGGGCCTCCATGTGGAGAGAAACGAGGCAGGGAACCGGAAGAGCAGGCAGGGCAGAAACCAAACAAGACAGGCCTCCAGGAACAGCAGGGATTTTGTGGTTTAAAACAGAGAAGTGATAGGATCAAGTCGGCAGGGCCTCCATGTGGAGAGAAACGAGGCAGGGAACCGGAAGAGCAGGCAGGAGGAGCTGGTAGCAGCAGGGGAAAGGGGGAGAAATGTGTGACGAGGACTGCTTTGGTGCTATTAAGGCCAGAGATGCAAGAAAACCCAAATCTTGTCCTGCCAATTACCCCTAACCCTCTACTCTTCCAGAAGAGCTATATACATAGGCAAAGACAGAGAACCACGGCTCCTCTAAGCCCACCACCACTCACACACTGAATTTTAGGGCCAGGGTAGCAAAGCAGGCCTGTTGGGGGAAGAGGGACAGAGAGCGGAACCTATGGAGTGGATGGTCCTTAAACTACCCTCTCGGTGCCTGCCTGGACGAGGTGGCAGTGAAAGAGAGAGGCAAGACTTTCCCAGAGCAACCAGAAGACTATAACCACCACCCCCAAATCTTCAGGAATTACAGGGGCTGGACTGTCAATGGGTCTCAAACATGAGTGTTTCAAGGCCAGGGAGAGAGATCCCAGGAGTCAGCGCTGGCTGGCAGTGAGGAGGGGACACCCTGAAGACACCAATGGTCCCCCCAGTCCTGAAGTGCCAGGATTCCCTAAGTCTATGGGACAAAGAATGGGGCGGGCCTTGGGACAGCCACATGCACTGCCAGGAAAGTAGTTCTGTGATCACCCTCCTTCCTTGACACTGGGGACAGCCACAGGAAGGGAAGGAGGCCAAGCCCACGGCTCACACAGTCCCAGGAACTTACCATTGGCTGTGCTTTTTCTCATGACCATGACCATTGCGGTGGCAATATTGCCACTTGGTTCTTCTGGGACTCCTGGGCTGGAGGCCACTCCTCATTAATAAGGATAGTAATGGCTAACACAGAGAGGCCAGATACACTACTGCCACTTTCTGGGCATCCTCAACCCTGCCTTACAGATAAGTATCAGGCTCAGAAAAGTGATATGATGGTCTCAGAGCAGTGAGGCCATCTGATGCCAAATGCTGTGCTCTTCACCTGCTCGTGACACCACAGTAATGAGATGGCACTTGGTGTTTAGTGGTGTATGTGGAGCAGCCATGGCTGCCTTTGCACTAAGACCACTGACTGGCATGTTCTAGAGCCAGCGAGGAGCTGGGCCCTGCTCACATGGTCTCCACCTGAGAAGCCCAGGGTCTGGCCAGGCTGCAGTTCCCCCACCATGACACCCACCCGACACCCCAAGCCGCAGGGCCTTGGCTGGGAGTCATTGTCTCTAACGAGTTAATTGTAATGGTGGAGTGCATCTCCCCCACTCCCACCCCCAACCCCACATCGAAGCATTCCCGTAATAACGTGGGACTGTGAAAAGAAACTTGCAGGTGCTTAAATGAAGTTTCTTGCCTTTGCAAGGCAGTGGGGCAGGGAAGGGCTGTTTTGTTTACGGAAAGCTGCCACGCCACTTTTATGTGAAATTCATTCTCTCATGGAGAAGATGCTTGTGAATGAAGGTAGTGCCGGGGCAGGTAGATGCTCAGAGCATCTTCCTCCCTGGCAGACAGAGGTGACAGCAGAGAGACAAGGCTGCAGAGCCAGGCCAGAGTAAGTGCAGGCCGGTTTGCTCTCTCCTCTTCCGATAAGCACCCTTAGGCAGTATCTGGCAGAAAGCTCAGCGCTTGCCACTCCTCAGCTCAAAAACTGGCAGTGGCTCCCCGTGGTCCCCACAATGGGTTTTCAAGTGTCCAAGTGGTCCATATGTTGTAGCAGTTAGAACTCCTTTGGTTGCAAGTAACAAAAACCACAACCCAAAGTGGCTAATCAAAGAAGGTAATGTGTTAGCTCTTATGAACTGACAAGTCCATGGCCAGTCTGTCGTCAGATACAGCTTGATCCAGGAGCTTAATGGTGTCATCAGGACCCCATTGATCTCTTCCTACTTCTCAGCTCTCCTTCCTTTGCAGGGTTTCTTCTCTGACAGCTTCCCCTCGGGATGGCAAGGTGGCTGTGCCACTCCACACTTACCCACTTCAAGCCCAGCAGGAGGGATCCTGATGCCACTTCCTGGTCACTCAAGCACAGGCCCCTTGTTGGCTCTGCCTGGCTAGGCTTGGATGACTAATCCTCCCCCAAATCAATCACGTTGGCCAGGACAATGGAAGGCACCTAAGAATCAGAAGCTGAGCTTGGATCTGCTACTCTAGTGCTCATGCTGTGATGCTCTTACTAGGGCACCAGGGAGATATGTCACCTGCTGTCCAATCGCCAACCAGTTCATGCTTTCAGCCAGGGCCGCCACATCTTAGGAGAACATTATTTTCCGTGGGGTCAGGCAGGAGCTCTTTGTTTGCCTTAAGCGGTCCTGCGTCCAGCCTCCAACGGTGTGGCTCGGGGTCCGAGGTACACAACTGGCTAATCTCACTTAAATGAAGTTTCTTGCCTTTGCAAGGCAGTGGGGCACGGAAGGCCTGTTTTGTTTACGGAAAGCTGCCACGCCACTTTTATGTGAAATTCATTCTCTCACGGAGAAGATGCTTGTGAATGAAGCTAGTGCCAGGGCGGGTAGATGCTCCGAGCATCTTCCTCCCTGGCAGACAGAGGTGACAGCAGAGAAACAAGGCTGCAGAGCCAGGCCAGAGTAAGTGCAGGCCGGTTTGCTCTCTCCTCTTCCGATAAGCACCCTTAGGCGGTATCTGGCAGAAAGCTCAGCGCTTGCCACTCCTCAGCTCAAAAACTGGCAGTGGCTCCCCGTGGTCCCCACAATGGGTTTTCAAGTGTCCAAGTGGTCCATATGTTGTAGCAGTTAGAACTCCTTTGGTTGCAAGTAACAAAAACCACAACCCAAAGTGGCTAATCAAAGAAGGTAATGTGTTAGCTCTTATTAACTGACAAGTCCATGGCCAGTCTGTCGTCAGATACAGCTTGATCCAGGAGCTTAATGGTGTCATCAGGAACCCATTGATCTCTTCCTACTTCTCAGCTCTCCTTCCTTTGCAGGGTTTCTTCTCTGACAGCTTCTCCCTCGGGATGGCAAGGTGGCTGTGCCACTCCACACTTACCCACTTCAAGCCCAGCAGGAGGGAGCCTGATGCCACTTCCTGGTCTCTCAAGCACAGGCCCCTTGCTGGCTCTGCCTGGCTAGGCTTGGATGACTAATCCTCCCCCAAATCAATCACGTTGGCCAGGACAATGGAAGGCACCTAAGAATCAGAAGCCGAGCTTGGATCTGCTACTCTAGTGCTCATGCTGTGATGCTCTTACTAGGGCACCAGGGAGATATGTCATCTGCTGTCCAATCGCCAACCAGTTCATGCTTTCAGCCAGGGCCGCCACATCTTAGGAGAGCATTATTTTCCGTGGGGTCAGGCAGGAGCTCTTTGTTTGCCTTAAGCAGTCCTGCGTCCAGCCTCCAACGGTGTGGCTCGGGGTCCGAGGTACACAACTGGCTAATCTCATGCTTCCACCCTTCCACCCCCATAGGATAGACCCACACAGGCAGAATCTCCACACAACTTAGCCCACATGATAGAGACCCAGTGGCTGTGAACTCAGACTCTAGCGTTAGTCTTGGTTCTACCAGGAAAAGTCATTTCACCTCCTCAGTTTCCCCATTCACAAAATGGGGATAATAAAAATACCTAATTTATAGCATTGTCAGGAGAATTAAATAAAGTCACACATGTAAAGTGCTTAGCCCCGTGCCAGCATGGATTAAGCCCTCAAAAAATAGCATGATTGTGGAAAAATGCCTCTCCTGTGCCTCTCAGCAGAGTCGTGGCTGTCCATGGTGACAGTGTGGGTGGTCAGGCAGGATGGCAGGAGGCCAGAAAGGGTTGGAAGCAGGGAAATGACCCAGGTGGGGAGCAATGCCCCAGTGTCCTTTCACACTTCTCCTGGCAACAGCACCCCAATTTTACCAGTAAAAAGCAGCCCTCTGCAGCTATAGGGGGACAGTGGGCTACAGGCCAAACAAATCCAATTGTTTGACAAATATCTGTGAATGGCCCACCCCAGGCCAACAAGAATAGTGAATAGCTACCATCTATTGAGCCCTTAAAAGTAGGCCGGGCACTAATCTCAGCACTGCACACACATTATCTCACTTAACCTACACACTATCCTGTTAAGTGGGAACTCTCATTAGCCCCATTTTCCAGATTAGGAAACTGAGTCTCAGAGATGTTAAGTGGCTCGTCCAAGGTCACAGAGCTAACAGGTACCAAAATTGGCATCCCCACCCAGGGCTCTTGGTCTCCAAACCTGGTCTCATAACCATCAGTGCTTTGATGTCAAACACAAAGTCTATAAGCAGGAGGTGACCCTGAGTTGGGGTGGGGTGTGTGGCAGCCATTCTGCCATCTACCATCTCTAGGAGCATGTGTCCCTTCATGGTCCACGTGAATGCACCCCAAAACACAAATTCTGCCTCTGTGGTCCTGACCTGCAGGAAACTTCAGGCATCCTTTTTTTTTTCCTTTTTGTCTTTTTTCGTGTCCGGCAATGGACCGCAACCCTCAGTGTTGCACCCGCACCAGACCGGGACCGGCAACGGGATTGCAACCCTCGGTACTGCGCCCGCCCCTCGCTCAGCCAGTGAGCGGGAACCGGTCTGTATGTGAAATGGACCGCAACCCTCAGTGTTGCACCCGCACCAGACCGGGACCGGCAACGGGATCGCAACCCTCGGTGCTGCGCCCGCCCCTCGCTCAGCCAGTGAGCGGGAACCGGTCTGTATGTGGGATCCAAACCCTCGGCGGGAGCGCCGCCGCACTCCCAAGTGGCACACTGTAGCAGTGCGCCACCGGGCCAGCCCTACTTCAGGCATCCTAAACCCAGTTCTCTCTCACTGGCTTCTCTGGTCCCACCAAGAGCCTACTGGAGCTTTCTCTGCCATCTGACCATAGAAAAACATAAACACTCCATCTTCACCAGGGTGCCTGACTCCCTAGGTGGGCAGAGAGACTTCCTCCACTGGGCACTGCATAAGCACGTGCCCCCATGGCTGTCCCCAGCCATCCCCTGCCCTCTCTGTGCAGGACAGGGCCCGTTCAGTGCTGCAGCATCAGAAACCCACCAGTCCCGTGCCACTTTAGCCATGGTGCCACTTGCGAGTAGGTGTTGTGTGGGCTGCTGGACAGGCCTCACTTCCTGAACCTACTCTCAAAGCCTGCTCAGCCCTTCGTAGGGCTCACCCAGTACCAATGCTGTAGGTTAAATGTACCCCTGGACCGTGGACTTCCCAGCCTCCAACACTGTAAGAAATAAATGTCATTCCTTCATAAATTACCCAATTTCAGGTATTCTGTTATAAGCAACAGAAATGGACTAATATAACCAGCAACCGGGCAAGCACATTCCTTCAAGGAACTGTGGAGAGTGAGCTGGTCACAGCACACATTAGTCACCCCTGCCTGCCAGGCCCCAGTGTCAGTGGTGGCCATGGAGGGGCAGCTACCAACAACTACAATATCAACAGTCCCTCTGAGTTCAGCACGAGCTAATCTCTAATGCACCTTCCTGTCTGCTCCCTCATCTGTTGATGATTTTAAGAGCTAATATTAGCAAGTGTGTATGATGTGTTAGACTCTGTGCTAAGTGCATTTCATACACTACCCATTCACTCATCAATGAGTCCCACAAATATATGTTTCAACTCTTTATCATGGAAATGTTCAAACCCAGTAAAGAAAAGAGAATAATATATAATTAATCCAAATGTACTCATTTCCTAACTTTAACAGTTATCAACGCTGGGCCATAACTGCTTCATCTCCTCCCATTCCTACCTTTTTCTTAAACTGGAATATTTTAAAGAAAATCCCAGACATGTCATTTCACCCATGAATACTTCAGCTTGTATCTAACAGTTAAGCCCTCTTTTTTTTTTCACCCTCATCCCAAGACCATTATCACACTGAACCAAATTAACAATAATTTGATGTCGTCTAACACCCAGTTCTTGTTCAATTCTCCCCAAAATGCCTTCTTACAGTCAACAAGTATTTTCAGGCACCAACTATGTGCAAGGCTCCTTGGCGGCCACTACAAGAAGAGCAGAGACAGTTTTTGCCCTTGTGGAGAGCACACTGCAGACAGGGAGGAAGATCACACGCAAGTAAATAAACACTGTAATTTCAGATAGCAATAAAGACTAGGAAGAAAACTAAAGTGGGATTGAGGATAAAGAGGTGAGGCATCATCTCAAGTGGATCTGTCTAAGAGGCCTCTCTAGGGAGAAGACATTGAGCCCAGAACTAACTGATGAGAAGAGGCGAGGCATGAGACACACACAGGAAAAGTGCTCCGGGCAGAGCAAGCAGCAGGTGCAAAGGCCCTGTGCAGGAATGAGCTTAGTGAGTGCCAGGAAAATGTGGCCGGAGGAACTGTGAACGGGGGTGGGGGAAAGGAGGAAGAAAGGACAGAGGGCCAGATCACAGAGGCCTTTATAAGCTGCCGTGAGGAGGTGAGCAAGATGAGAATCTGGACAAGGTTTTGAACAGAGAAGGGATGTGACCAGGATGGAGGCAGGTGGTTATATCAAGAGTTCCATGTGGGGCAGATGACATTTGTGATGCCTGTTAGACATTCAGGAGGAGCTATCAAGTGCCATCCTGATTCACACGACCACTCTTGAGGAATATGCATCAAGAGCCCATTTTGTGGATGAGGCTCTGAGTGCTGGGTCCTCACCCTAACTGCATGCTTTGCAGGCTCCTGATTACATAGCAGGCAGGTGACAGTGTACAGACAAGGAGCCTGTTCTACAGGTGGAAAGATGGAGACTCAGAGGGCTTAGATGAATGCACAAGGTCACACGGTGGGCCAGCAGCAGTCAAGACTGCAGCCCACGCTTCCCCATCAGCACCATTGGGAATGGCTGGGGTTGCCCACCGAGTGTGTCTACTGGAAAGCCACACCTGGCCGCAGGAGTGGCTGTGCACCTGGGTTTATTCCTATCGATCCTTCAATTCTGGGAATCTCCTTCTTACTCTAGGTGAGTTTACCAAAAGCACGTGGAACATAGTGGGAGGCCTGGCGCGCATTCTCTTGGGAGTAGTGACTGCGGTTGAGAAGCATGTCAATGGCAGTGCCCAGTGTCAAGCCACAAGGATGGCAGGGATCCAATGGGAACTCAGGGGCCCGACAGGGATGGTCAACCTGAGAGGAGAGATTCAGAAGGGAGGTGAGGTTTGGCAGAGAAGAGGAATTAGACTCTGCCAATTACTCCCCGGGTCTTGGACAGATGATGTCAGACCTTGGAGATGAGACATCAGGTTTGTTCCCTAATCTCCTAATAGTCCTAAGGTCAATAATATGACTCATATTTTAATATGAGGAAACTGAGGCTCAGTATCAAGGAGTCTGTTAACTTGGACAGAAAAAAAATGACATCTTTATCTCCACTAACCTCTAACTAAAGTTTACCTTCCTTTAAATTACAAATGTTGGCAACACATTACAATGGCATGAGCAATGCCTGTGACTTTGTCACCACAGAGAAAGCACAGATATTTTCCCAGTGTTGCTGATAACTCAAAATAGCGCTTATCACTGCTTCAAAATGACAGTAGTCGTTTGACCTGCCGTGAGGTATTGTGTAATGTGCTAACAAAAACCACATTACTAAATTGTGATTTTTAATAACTGTGCTTCAATATAACTGGCTTCCTCTACAATGCTTTATCTCTTATTTTATGCATTTAGAAGCATCATTCTGAGATTGCTGGGGGGTCCACGGCACAATAAAGGCTAAGGCCTCCATCCCCAATGGGTGAGCACAGGTCCTGGTGCAATGTGGGGACCTGGGAACAGTTCACCTGTGATCCTTCATTCAATGACAGAGAGATGGTGTCATGGTGCAAGTGTGACCTGCCTGCTCCCTCTTTTCAAGGCCTCTGGAAAGTCTCAGAGGAGTCTCCCAAGGGCTTACCAGTCAGCATGAGCCTCTGCTCCCTTCACTAATGCTCCCCACAGCTCAGGGCTTGGCCTGGGGTCTGCCACCTACAGCCCACCTGTTGGCTCAGGACAGACACCAGCTGGTGCTGAGCACACAGCAGAGCCCAAGCCCGAAAACTGCCCCCTGGACCTCCCTGCACCCCTCACTGGTCTCCCTGCTTCTATTCTGCTGCCACCCAGTCCCACCCCTACCCCCCAAACTATCTTCCACACTACAGTCTAGTGAGCTCTCAAAAATGTCCCATCTCATGTCCCCACTCTGCTTCCAATACTCCCTCACTCTCCTTGTCCTTAGGATAAAGACCCGAATCCTCAGCACGGCCCATAAGTCCCTGTTGTGGATGAAGGAAAGAGAGTCATTGAGGATGAGTCCCCAGCGTGTGGTCAGCTTGGGGACTTAGCCACAGTTCAAGTTGTCACAGGTGAGGGAGGGGATCCCACATGGATGGGCTACACTCGTTGGTGGCCCCCTGCAGGGATGCTGTATAAACCTGAATAAAACTCGGTTCTAAAAGGGTGGGGGAGGAGGGAAAGGATGCTGGAGTTGGGCAGACAAAGGTGTGTACCTTGGCAGAGGAGAAACCGTGCAATAACTATTAAACCAGCATTTCCCAATCTTTTTTGCTCATAACATCCCATAGTGCTTGTCATTGCTCCTCTGACTAAATGTGTGCAGGCTCCCTTTCCTCCCCTTCACTCTGGGCTTTCCCTTCTATTTCTGTTCTGTTAAAATTATCCAAGACTTCCTGTGCTGTTAGCTGACCCATATCCTTTTAGGAAAGTGATGGAATTTTTTTTTTTTCTGAACCAAACTCGACTTGTAACAGAGAGAAAGGCATTTCTAACCTGATTTTACTCAGAAAAGAACTGACAGAGCTTATGAAGTGACTGGGTCAACATGTCACATCAAGTAAGGGTCTGCGGTGCCCAGGGCTCTGTCTGCCACTCTGCCCTGGGGGGTTGTGGCCCAGCCCTTTCCCACCACGTCCCGCCGGAAGAAGAATTCAGCTGACTGTGGCCAGGGTCTAACTCGGGGTCTCATGTCCCCGAGGACGTGTTCTCACTGAGGTTGGGGTCCCAACGTATCTGGGAGTGGGAGGAAACAGCCACTGTCCCCTTCCCCACTCCCAACACCAAATTAATCCTCCCGCCACCACACGAAGCCAGCATGGACACATGGCTGGAGGATCGTGGTTTCTAAATCATATTGCATTCCTTAATTCTAAAAGTCAGTGAAGGGATCTGACACCACATTGTCTACAATTCTAGGAGCTGTCATACCTTTGGCCACAGGTTGACGTGGACTGTGATAGGGATGCAGTGAGGCAGTGTGAGAGTGACACATTGGACTGGGCTAGGTAGGACACCCCACGTCGCAGACATGCACAGTAGCTGCTTACTAGGGGAAGCGCAACCCTTGTGAGTGTGGCTTCCTAAAAGCTGGGACAATTCCATCTCTCTGAGCTCACATTGGGGAAGTCCTCTGTATTACCAAGATAATACTGTGTTAAGAGAGATTTTGGATTTGGCGTATTTAATGAGCAAGCAACTACCCCAAAGACCTTTCAATAAAGCCAGTAAATTTAACAGGAGAAACGCGTCAATTGGCTTTGCCGCTCTGGTTAAGAGGACTGCCGCTTTCTGCTTTTACAGAGCCTGGCATGTATTTTGCTAAGAAAGCCCCGGAATCCATCTCTGAGAAGAGGGCTGAAAGGTGGTGCAATTAAGCGGCTAACATTCAGCCCCCAGCTGCCCCGCCTGAGATGATTATTTGGCATGTATTTTGCTAAGAAAGCCCCGGAATCCATCTCTGAGAAGAGGGCTTAAAGGTGGTGCAATTAAGCGGCTAACATTCAGCCCCCAGCTGCCCCGCCTGAGATGATTATTTTAATGTAAAAGCAATGAAGTTGATGAGAAGTCGCCCAAGTTAGGAAGCTGCCCGCTCGCCACCAGAATGTCCCTGCTCTGAAGGGTCTCTGAGAGTCAGGCTGTTCATAAAGGCAGACAGGAGGCCAAATCAAAAACTAAATACATCAAGGCATGCCGCACCCTGAACAGAGTGCTCGAACAAAATTGATTTATGGAAAGCAATATTGTGGGCTCTGACAAGAGGTAGGGGAGATAAAAAATTCATATCCATCATCTCTTCGAAGTGACTGCATGCCACCTTGGCGCCCTTGCAGGGAAGACTCAACGGAAGTTGAACCTGGAGGGTGCGCAGGGCTCCGCACTGGGGTGGAGACCGGGGTCTGGGCCTGACTTTGCCCACAAGCGTTGTGGGGCCTTACACGATTACTTCCCCCCTCCAGCTCCTCAAACTCAACTGAAAGCTCCACTGGCGGTTTTGTCGTCTCTTTGTTTTTTTAATTAATTAACTTTATCTTTTAGAGCAGTTTTAGATTCATAGCAAGATAGGGCAGGAAGTACTACAGAGAATTCCCGTACACCCGCGTCCCCACACATGCACAGTCTTCCCCACTGTCACCATCCACACCACAGCGGTGCATTTCCTACAATCAATGAACCTACACTGACATATCATTATTATCCGAGGTCCATAGTCTGATGGCGCCTTGTAAATGGAATTCAATCACTCATTCTTTCAACAAACACTTACTAAGCACCTACAACTTGCCATAACCCAGATCAGGGGCTGAAGAAACAGAAATAAGTAACACGCAGCCCCTATCCTAAAGTAGTTCCAATCACAGACATCCAAAGAGGAAAATTGTGACCTCAGGCCTCCTAAATAAACCTACTGATAATCTGCTCGTCGCTAAACATCTAGATTACATACTGTATCGCTTAGCTTTTTCTGCATGTAAAAGCGCCCCCAAATTAGTGGCTTCAAACAACTATTTAGCTCCTGGTTCCAGAGGTGGGCACTTTGGGCTGGACGTGGCTGGGCAGGCTTGTGGATCTCGCTGGGCTCCCTCGTGTGTCTGCATCGGCTGCAGGTCAGCAGCAGCTCTGGACCGCAGGTCTGTCATAGCAGGCCAGCCTAGCCCTGGTCACAGGCTGTCTCAGTCCCAAGAGCAGGGAGAGGGCAAAAGCAAGCAAAAGCCCTTTTCAAGTCACAGGTTAGTCCAGGTCCCGGAGGCAGAGAAAGACTCTCCCTCTTGACGGGAGGAGCTCCGAGGTAACCTCTGGACGAGCAAGACACAGAACGGGAAGGACCCATGGCCACTTTTTCCATCTGCCACATACATGTGTGTGGTTTGAGAGGAAACACAGAGGCAGGGGAATCATCCGAATCCCTCTCCCGAGTTCAGCATCTCTTCCCTGCTACGACCCGGCCTCACACTCCTCCTTCACATCGCAAACTTCTCTAAAGTGGCACTGGCAGTCTTCCCCTCACTGCTCGCCCGTCCCCTCTGTGGTGAGGACACCTCTCCACCCAGCCGGCTCTCGGTGACGACAATGGAGATCCGCCAGCTGCCAGATTTGGACGGTGCCCTTCAGTCTTCATCATCCCGGCTGTCCGGGCTACGTTGTACGCTGCTGGTCTCTCTTTTCTTCTGGAATCCTGTATCTGTGCTTGACTGTGCATTGTTCAGGATGTTCATGCCCCTGTTCTGGAGAGGGTTGAACTTCCCTACCATATGGACCTCGGGCTTGGCCTGGGACTGGTTTTGGTCAATGAAATGTGAGCAGGAGTGACACCTGTCCCTCTGGAGCAAAAGTTTCAAAAGGCAGTGCGTGGTTACGATGTCCCCTTTACCTCTGCATGAGACAAGTGATGTCCCAGGGAGAGACTACACCACCAGGGCTGGCAGAGGGTGGGAGCTGACCTGACATGAGGATGTAGCCTGGGCTGTAGATCTCTGTTTCTGTGAGCCTCTGAGACTCGGGGCTTGTGTGTTACCGCGGCACAATGCAGCATGTCCTGACTATGCAGAATTCCCACGGCTTCCCCAGCAACACTCTCCTCTCTTTCCTTCCACTCTTACTGTGCCTCCTTCGGCTCTTCTCCCCCTGTCCTCCGCCCATCCTAAAAATGTTGATGCTTTTGTTCTGTTTGACCTACTGTTTCTTGCTCTCTGTTATCCCTGGTTTTACTGTCTCTCAGTGACCCCCAGGTCCAGATTTTCAGCCCAGATCTAACCCCAAACTTCTGTCTCATAAGTTCAGTTGCCTCTGAGTGTATCCCCCGGATGTTTCATGGGTATCCCTAAACCCACCCCCTCCCTGCACTCCAGATCTCCATTGGTGGCCCATTTGCCCATTTGATCACCAAGTCGTCCTTGATGTCTCACTCTTCCTTGGTCACATCCCAGGCATTGAACATCATAGTCACTATATGTGATCTCCTATGCCCATCCCCTCCGCCCCTCCTGTTTGTTCCTTGGTTGCAGCCGCCAACCACTTTCCCTGAATGATGGCCACAGCTTCAGATAATCTTTTCTCTTCCATCTAATCTTGTCTGATGCTCCCACCCTCTGCCATCCAGCCCAGGCCATAGATTGTTTTGACAGTGGTGGGAGACTGACTATCAGAAATACAGATCTGGCCAGGTTGATTTGCTTGTATCTACCAAAGTTCTCCATTTGCCCATGACACAGTCCAAACTCCTCACCAAGACCACAACGTCCCCATGGTGGGGACCCTACCAACCCTCATCCCCCCTCATTTTCCCCAACCTACACACCTGCACGTGCAGGACCTTGCCCCATTGTCTCATTGTGCCTTTGATGATGCTGCCTTGCTAGCTGGAAATTTTTTGTGAGCAACCGCCTCCCTATGCGCCAAGTAAGTTCTACTTGCTCTTTAGCACTCAGCCCAGATATCATCTCCTCCAGGAAGCCCTCCTTTACCACCACCACCACACACACACACACACACACACACACACACACACACACACACACACACA
>NW_007734569.1:17677-20480 GCF_000696425.1 Galeopterus variegatus | reverse complement strand
CCCCCCCCCCCCCACACACACACACACACACACACACACACACACACACACACACACACACGCAGGATTAGACATCCATCCTCCAAGTTCTCCAAGCGAATTTCCAACACTGCACTCACTCACTGAAACGGACTTAGCTGTTTAATGTCCCTCTCTCCTTTCAGATGATGCAACTTTCCTGCCATCCTGGCATGTACAACATGTCTGCCCCATGGCAACTAACACATGGAGCTTTATAATTGTATGCCCAAGTGAATGAAAGAAATAATAACCATCTTATACTACATCTGGTTTTCAGCCAATCTGTGAATCCAGGGATCCAGCTCTTTCCATATTTCAGGTCGTCATTCCTGTGGGTTTGGTGAGCTACCTGGGCATCCCAAGTCTCAGCATAATTATTATTACAGAATACGTCCGAGCACCCTCACTTCATGACTGTACTGGCACCTGTGACCATGTGCACAAAGGACTAGGGACAGCTCCTCATGTGGTGAGTTCTCCCTCCTGCTCCATGATGGGTCCTTGGTGCCCTGGCGCTGTGTCCCCCACGCATGCATGGTGCCTGGCTCCAATTCACAGCAACATGTACTGAGTGCTTGCCATGGGCAGCACGATGTAGCTTATCTCATTTAATCCTGACAATAGTCCATCAGGTAAACCCATTTCACACATTAGGAAACTAAAGCATAGGGAAGTTAAGTAAATCTCCCCAGGGCACACAGCTTCTAAATGATTGAACTGGGACTGCAACCCAAGTGGTCAGCCTCCGGAGGGGCTGCTCTCAACCACTTCACTTGTGCACACATACGAGCACCAAAAACAGGTGAGGACTTGAGTCAGAGATAGATTGTTTGGTTATTTACACTTAACTTGCCCCATCACTTTAGCCTAATATCTGACCAGATTGTTCTTCTAAAACTTTGGCACCCAATTTTGTGATGGAAGGAATGGTCTCCAAGTCTCCATGGGACTCACCTTTCTGATGCTGGCTCCTCACCTGTAAGGTGGGCTGTCGTTACAGATGCTGGAGTCAGAACTCCCAGGAGGGGTCAGGGGCCCCTGGAGGCACCGGGCCACCCAGCCAGGGTTCTCCTGGGGGACACTCCACTTTCCATTTCCACTGGAGAAGAGCCTGTGGCACAGTGCACTCGCCAAACTTGGGCTGTCCAGGGGCCACCCAGCACAACCAGCCAAAAGGCAAAAGAGGAAAACTAACCTGTTGTCTACCCAGCACTGCAAATGGGCTTCGCCATTTCATTTTCCTTCTCGCCTGAAGTGATTGATTGTTTTGGCATCACAGGGACAATCAGGACTGGATGCCAAAGTATCTAATCAGTTCCACCAAACCAGGTGTCAGGCTGCATGGCACCTGCCACCAGCACTCAGATGGTGCCTTTCCTCACGACTAGGTCAGGATGTGGTCAAACCCACTGATCTGAGTCAGTAACCAGGTGCTAACCTGTTCAACTGGAATCCACTATTTTTTTGTGATTATTTTTCATCCATCCACACAAGATACTTCTTCAGCCCTACTCTGTGCCCCACTCTGAGGATTTACTGTCAAGTAGCACTAGGTCCTTTCCCCGAGGAGCTCATCATCCTGTGAGAACACAAATAAATAATAACTGAGCTGATGCACAGACAACAGAAAAGCAGCAGCCTGGCCTTGCCCGTTGACCAGCCTGGCGTGGAGACTGTGCCCCGACCAGGACACATACTCCACGGCTCTGCTTCTGCCCTTCTTGATTCCTCCCCCACCCCACTCTACCCAAAGCCTCCTCCTCCCTCCAAGCCCACCTCCCCTAGAAGCCTCCCCAGGCCCCTGCCTCTGACATGAGTCCCCCTCCTCTGAGCTCTTGGCTCAGGGCACAATTATTTGCCCAATCTTTTGGGAGGGGACAGGGGTTGCCCTGTACCACAGCATGTGCAATGTCCAAACAAACAAACAAAGCCTTTTTCAGATTGCCC
The DNA here is from genome assembly GCF_000696425.1 of Galeopterus variegatus. Classification (NCBI taxonomy): domain Eukaryota; kingdom Metazoa; phylum Chordata; class Mammalia; order Dermoptera; family Cynocephalidae; genus Galeopterus; species Galeopterus variegatus. The sequence continues at coordinate 18,512 of NW_007734569.1, read as the reverse complement.
AAACAACATATGTTTACCTTAGAATGTGCAGGTAAGAAAAAAAAGAAGTCACCTGGCCCTATGAACATCTCCATGTCTATCCTTCCAGCCCTTTGTTCTGTGAACACATTTGCCTGTCTGGGTATTTTATTTGTGCTGTGTTGTTTTTTAATTGCTTCTCGAGGGCAGGAATCATGCTCCCCCTATCTTTGCATGCCAAAGGACCTCTCCTCCAGCAGAAACTCACAGCCCATTGGGGGCTGTTCTTAGCGACCAGAGCTCACAAGGCTGCAGACTTCTCAAGCCCAGGCCTGCTGTAAACAAGGGCTCTAGAGCACTCAAGAGGGAGCTTTTTCTGGGCAGGTTGCAGTGGTTACCCCAGTGAGGGGCCTGCCAGCAGACTGCTGAGCACCCCCCAGGAGGACACCTCTTGGGGAAATCTCTGCCTGGCCACATATAGACAGTGCAGTGGTTGAGCTCCATGACTGGTGGCCCGACCACCTTCTCTCGCAGGCGATACAGACACAGCAAGCTCACAGACGAAGGACAAGAGGAAGAGAGGATGCTCAGGGTGAATTTCACCTGACGCCAAACCCTGCTCCCGCCTCGAGATCTCACACGACCTCTTTAGAATCAGATCTTGTTCATTCATTTATTCTCAACCTACAAAAGTTTTTGGAGTACCTGCTGTGTGCTGGGCCTTTTTCTAGGCTCCGGGGCTGCAGCAGTGAACAGCACAGATAGAGCCCTGCCCGCCCAGTGCTTGTGTTCCCATGGGAGCTCAAACAAGTAAATAAATAAGCCAAGTTCCAGAGAGTAGCACAGACGACAAAGGGGGAGACAGGATAGCGAGACA
>NW_007734569.1:5692-17529 GCF_000696425.1 Galeopterus variegatus | reverse complement strand
TGCTGAGCACCCCCCAGGAGGACACCTCTTGGGGAAATCTCTGCCTGGCCACATATAGACAGTGCAGTGGTTGAGCTCCATGACTGGTGGCCCGACCACCTTCTCTCGCAGGCGATACAGACACAGCAAGCTCACAGACGAAGGACAAGAGGAAGAGAGGATGCTCAGGGTGAATTTCACCTGACGCCAAACCCTGCTCCCGCCTCGAGATCTCACACGGCCTCTTTAGAATCAGATCTTGTTCATTCATTTATTCTCAACCTACAAAAGTTTTTGGAGTACCTGCTGTGTGCTGGGCCTTTTTCTAGGCTCCGGGGCTGCAGCAGTGAACAGCACAGATAGAGCCCTGCCCGCCCAGTGCTTGTGTTCCCATGGGAGCGCAAACAAGTAAATAAATAAGCCAAGTTCCAGAGAGTAGCACAGACGACAAAGGGGGAGACAGGATAGCGAGACGTGTGGTGGAGAGGGGGAGGCTACTCTACGTTGGGTGCTCAGAGAAAGCCCCTGTGAGGAAGGAAAATGTAAGCTGAGACCTGAATAATAAGAAGGAGCAGCCAAGCACAGACCTGAGGGCAGAGGGGGCAGTAGGTGCAAAGGCCCTGAGGCAGGAACAGACTTTGCATATTTGAAGAGCAGAAAGCGCGGTCCTTTCTGGAGTAAAGTGGAGGGCCGTAATAAGATGGGGTAAGTGGAGGCAGGGGCAGATCACAGAGGTCTTTATAGACATCATGGGGAGCTAGGTCTTATTCTAGGAGACATAGGACAAGATTGGAGGGTTTTGTTCACAAGGAGTTTTACAGAGTAGGACATCCTGGAGTAAGCTGGGCCAGGGTTGAGTGTGGCCCCACCAAGAGCTAGATAAGATAAAGTGGAAGGCAGAGCGGGTGGATAGAATGACCTTTATTTTCTCCCACTAAAATGGAAATCTGTGGTGCCGTCTTTCCAGAGTCCCGTCAGCCCTGCACTCAGTGACCTCACGGGGTATCAGCACACAGCACTCACTTATGTCCCCCGCCCCCACCTTCATCCACCCACTGCCACTCATCGGTGGCACACTTCTGGCTAGAGGGACTGTCATTCCTTTGGCCAATTAGTCCTTACTGAGAGAACACAACCATGGTCCCTGACACCACAGGCCTACACTTCAGCAGGAGAGCTGATTCTGAACAAATGATCGCCCACGTGTAGCATTTCTACTCAGGACAGCGTGAAAGCAAAGGTCAGGGCGTTAGGGGAGCTTGTTACAAGGCCTTAGACTAGGGTTTAGCGAAGGCAGCATTTTAATCTGAGATGTTAAAGCCTAGTGGAAATGAACTAGGGGAGGCAGGAGGTGCAGAGGGTGGGGCTGGAGGACAGGTTCCAGCAGAGAACAGCAGGAGCAAATCCCCAAAGAGGGAATTTGTTGAACAAGACAGACATGTCCCCTGCCCTCGTGGAGCCTGCAGCCTACAAGAAGAGGAAATGAGATAGAGTTCTGCCGAAACACAGAAACCAGAACCCACCACCACCATGGAGGCCCACAACTGGCCTGGCTGTCAAGGCCCGGCCTCAACATGACCTAGTTGAGAAGTGTGTTCCTTTAAAAGAAGAAAAAAAAGGTTTTGGCAGGGCAGATAGATGCCCTCAGCACAGGGGAGACTGTCCCATGAGCTCAGGTCCTCCCAGAGGTTTAGATAGAAACCCTCTTTCACTCCCAGGCTTTTCCCTCCACTTGGAGGGTGGCCCTTTCTGGGCCTCAGTCTCCCCACCTTTCAAATGGACAGAGCAGCCTGACCTACTCCACAGGTATTTCATAGGGACCAGATAAGAACACACTGAAAAAGCAGACTTTTAAAAAACAGCCTGGTGGGCCGAGCTTGTGGCGCACTTGGGAGAGTGCGTCGCTGGGAGCGCATCAGCGCTCCCGCCGCAGGTTCGGATCCTATATAGGGATGGCCAGTGCACTCACTGGCTGAGCGCGGTGCGGCCGGTCTCAAAAAAGACAAAAAAAAATTTTTTAAATAAAAAAATAAAAAACAGCCTGGCAATTGGAATGAAGAAGCTTTTTTGCTCTGCTGTTCTTTGGTGGCTGGGGTCCCAAATCTTCCTGCAAATATTCACGGAAGAAAGAACTCCTCAATGGAAGCAAAAATCGTCATAACATAGACTGTTTAGGTGCGCAGGTTTTAGAATCAGAGCAAGGGAACACCAGGCAAATGACTCCACATTTCTGAACCTCAGTTTCTGCAGCTGTAAAATGGAGATATAATAAGAGTTCCACTGCATGGGGCTAAGTGAGAACGAAATAAAACGGTGCATGTGAAGCTTTTACGATACTGCAAGGGCTCATCCATGTTGGTGATTCCATATTGATGGAGTTTCTAACATTTGGATCACACATTTCTGAGACTGGCAGAGCTACCAGAGTGCCCCCTTGCCCCCTGCATCTCAGTGTAACAGCCAACATCAGGAATCAGGGTGGGGGTAAGAGGGGGTCAGAGAGGCCCCAGGCAATCCCATCTCATGAAAGCTGGAGGAAAGGGCTGATTCCAAGTTGGTAGTTCATAGAGAAACTGGGCTGCCCCCATCTGGCCTAGCTTCACTGTGACACCCCAGATTCTGAGCTCCGCATGGAAACTGGCCTTGGGCTAAATCTGCTGCAATCATTCCAGGAGCCAGAAATGGGAGAGAAAGGTTGGCAGCAGCTGAGCCAGCCTGGTGGACACCTCCTGAGTGTCTCAGCCACGACGTCTCAGACTGGAGTGAAGGGGCCTTTTCCCCAACACAACTTTGCAAGGTGGTATGTGCTTTATTTCAGGCAAATGGTAAGAGGCAAAGGGATCCAATTGGGATTTTTCTCCTTGGCTTTCTCTCTCGGTCTGTCTCTGTCTCTCTCAGCATCTCCGTCTCTTCCCGTTTCTACTTCTCACTCTCTCTGTCCCTCGTGGTCTCTGTCCCCTGTCTCTCTCTGTGTGTGGCTCGCTCTGTGTCTTGTTTGCACTCCATTCCTCTCTGCTTCTCTGCACTCTCTCCCTCCACACGCCTCCTCTCATCTCTCCCCCTAACAATCTCAAATCTTCCTTCATCCCGAGAGCGCCGTTTCTTTCAGCCCCATCGGCTGCTCCCTCTTCCTTTGTGCTAGGAGAGGTGCTGTCTTCCAAAGGAGCGGAATCCTCGGGAGACGCGGGGTTTCCAGGTCTGAATGCTTAATTTCACATTCCCGCTCAACAAGGGCAAAGATTCAAGCCACATTGTATCCTGGCTTATCACGCGCTCCCCACCAGCCCCAGTGAAATTGCTGTCTTCTCCCCAAATGGGGGCTCTGCTGTACCCCCAAGAAGACGGCACATTTCAGGGCACTTTGCAATGATTTTGCTCCCCGGAGATCCTAGGCAGGATCCTCACCGGCTCAGCATCCAGAGAGTGAGCCTGGGGCTCAGGCAAGGGCAGCCAGCTCGGATTTCCTGAGGTTCGCATCGTGCTCTTTATTCTGTTCTTTTCTATTCCAAGAACTAGTGCTTACTGGTTTCCAATTGCATTTAGCTAAAGTTACAATTTTAGAAAATGAAAAACTATATAAAATGGGTGAAAGTTTCTTGACTATTCAGGTGAATGAATACACATAAGGACACATAGAATTCTAAACACTTTACAAATATTAATTCATTTACTCCTTGTGATTTTTCTGTGCCTCAACTTCCTCATCTGTAAAATGGAGAGAAGATAGATGACTCGCCAAGGTCACACAGCCACTTGATGTGAATGGGAACCTAGCCTCACCCTGCTGCCTTTCTCTGGTGGGCGCCGCAGCCCTCCTTCAGCCCACAGTGCCCTCTGTGCAGAGCCCTCCGCACCTCGGTTTCTAGGACGACCAAGCCCTTTCCCTCCCAGAGCTGTGAGGCCGGGGGCCGGGCTCCCTTCCCCCACTTGTCTGCAGGGCTCTCACCTTCCTGGTCTCAGCTCAAACATCATTCTCAGAGCCCCCTTCCCTGAGCCCACCCCAGCTTTCTCAAGACATCACACTGCTTATTTTCTTCAAAGCTTATCATGGTGGGGATTTTGCTATTTTTTTATCTGTATTCTTGGTGACTAGCTCTCTTTCCTTCCCTGGAATGAAAACTTGCTCAGGACCAGGACCTGATCTATCTTGTTCACAGAGATAATCCTAACATCCAGAACAGAGTCAGAGATCCAGAAGAGCTCAGTAAACAAGCAAATATGAAACGGTTGAGATTGGGGCTTGTACAGATTAGATGAGAGAAGTGATCAGGAGTGTTTCAGGAGGCACATTGTCATTCTGTGCCATGCACTTCAGGGGTCATGTTAGCAGGAAGGACTGAGGATGTTGATAGGCTGGGATTAAGGGCCTTGAATGCCAAGCTAAGGAGTTTGGGCTTTACCGACAGACAATAGGGAGCTAGCGAGGGTGCTGGAGAAATGGCATGACACCTGCTGTGCTTTGGGAAATTAACTTGGCAGGGTGACTGGGGCAGAAGGCCCCACAGGACCTAGAGCAGGAGAGATCCAGGAGTCTGGGGAAGAGGCAGGGGTGGAGGACGCCCAGTCAAGGTCTTTAGCTCACAGAGCCTGGGTGCAGAGAAAACGCCAGCTGCACACCGTGGCAGGAGCGGGACCGAGAGGGAAGGAGCCTCCTGTCATCTGCAATTGCCCAGGTGCATTTTCTAAAAATCAGAGCAGGTCGGGATCTTTGTTTTCTATTTTTCCCCCTGCCCACTTCAGGGCAATGAAGAGCAGATTGTGTTTCCAAACACATCACAAGAATCTGCAGTGGAAGTTGGAAGAATAACCCCAGGCTTCTTGGTCTAATTCTCAAGGTCAACTGATATCATTAGAATAACATGAACTCAATTTGAGTTACAGCAGGGAAATCATGTTAGGAAATATGGGTCACTCATCACTGAGTAATGAAGCTGTTACCTTGCGCTAACGGAAACGCGCTCGCTCAGAAACCTGTCAACCGTCCTGGTCCCATTGTTGGGCTGGCTCTTAACAATGGTGTCACCCACAAAAGCCAGAGCCCACTTAGAGAGGGAGAAGTTTGACCGAGCAGGGATGGCTTTCATGCCTGCAGCCACAGAGCCAGCCAGAAGGGAGGAATGTCCCCGAACAAAGGGTGGATTCGTTCCCATTGGTTTTCATTGAGAAGCTTTCTCTGTAATTCTTGAAATTTTCTTGAAAGGCCACAGTGGGAAATGGGGCATAGGGAATGGCCGTGAGGTCACAGAACAGACAAAACCCAGAGCTGGTTGAGGAGAGAAACACCAACACTTGGCACAGAAGAACTCGGCTCCATAGTGGCCTGCGCAGAGAGTGAGTCGTGACATAAAAGAGTGAACGAGGGTCGTGGGTCAGGTACAACTATGGGGTGGTGAGACCCCCCACTGCGGCCTCACAGTAGGACTGGGGCCTCATGTGGCAAGATCTCCCAATGTTTCAATGAAAACTAAAAATTCAGAACTGTATGTGAAATCTCCTTATTTTAGAATGGTGGCAACTCACTAAAAATACGTTAGTGTTACACAAAGCATGTGTCGGTCCTGCCAATTTGTGACTTACGGGGTTAAGAAATGCTCACTGATACTCTGCCCAGGACATAAGGCCCTGGGTGAGAGCACCTCGGTCTCCATGGATCCCCAATGCCGTCATGAGGGAGGGAGGACAGCTCTAAGGAGCAAACCTGGGCAAATGCCCAGGCCCCTTGGAGTGGACGCTGTGGAGTGGCCGTCCCCTCCAGGGCCGAAGTTCTCAGTGAACAGCTGCTTAGGAGCATTGGTGCGAGAGGCACTTCACACCCAGAAACCCCCCTCCCTGGGGTAGCCCATATCTAACGGTTGGCATTGGGGGACTGGTTTAATAGCCTCGATTCCTCACCCCAATTCAGAACATCTCTGAATCAGGGCCACGCCAGCTCCAGGGCTCCCAGTAGGATCAACCGAGGCCTTTGCTCCTCCTCTGCCCAGTCCCGACTCCCTGTCTCCCTACAGGTGCTGATCCTGCATGCACATTTCTGTCTTGGAGTCTACTTCCCAGAAAACCCAGCTGCAGTCCTCTCTTAAACCCTAATGTTTTCATCTGTCCCGGGGGAGAATCGCCCTCCTTAGCACATCCCTTGAGGCTGTCATGAGATGCTGCGGGGACAGCATCAGAGCTGAGGCAGCACCATGCATGCAGCAGGTGCTCAATAACTATTTGCTGTACATCATGGACTGAGTGCATAAGAGAACGCAGCAAATCTGTACTATGGCTACTACCACATGGAGTTCACTCCCCTAAGCCAGAGCTTCTCAGCCTCTGCACTGGTGACATTCTGGGCCGGATTGTTCTTCACCATGGGGGAGGAGGGGTACGTCCTGTGGGCTGTAGGATGTTTAACAGTCTCTACCCAATAGAAGCCAGTAGCAAGCCCCACTTTTGGTAACCAAAAATGCTTCTAGACATTGCCAAATGTCCCCTGAGAAGCAAAATTGCCCCCAGGAAAGAAGCACTGCCCTATCTCATTGAAGCTCCTTGAGCCATGGTTTGGGCCCAAAAATTGAGCAGGAGCCCTTCCCAGGCCTCCTCCATAGGGAACCAGGAGTCTCAAGTCAGGCCAGGGGGTGGTGTGGGCCAATGGGAGGAGCCCATGCAAGGGGATGGGGACACTGCTTCAAGTCCCAGTTACTCATCATAGCGACCAGGACAAATCAGTGTCCTTCTGCCAGCCTGAGTGTCATCACGTGAGAAACAGAGATATCAATTCCAGTCCTACCAATCTCCCAGGGAGGCTGCCAAACAGTGGTTTGGTGGGAGTATTTTGACAGGAGTGAAAGTATTGTGTAGAGAGCAATGGAGTTAATTCACGCAAGCATTCATCTTCCCCAAATCCAGCTGAAGTGAGCTCAGCCAAAGAGAGGAAGAGAAAGACAGGCAGACAGACAGAGGGGCCTTTAATACCCTGTCATTCTTCCCTTGTCCCCACTGCCCCAGGGCAAGGCAAGCCACAGCTGAAATGCCCAAGAAACAACATCAATTAAATTCTCAGAACCCACCAGGTCCCAATGATTGACAGGATGGTGAAGGTATATTTTTCTACAGGAGAGTTTACCTTATATGGCAACTTTCCTAACCTTGGGTAAAATGGGTTTTGTTTTCTATTCCAAAAAAGTGAGTAAGAAGCATATCAAAGAAATTTATGCCAACTCAACAAACCCATTCCACCAGCAGTGGGCAGCAGAAACAGGAGGAAAAAAAGTTTGCCTCTGAAACACCTGGTGGAAGCAGAGGCAGGGCCTCGTCTCCTCTCCGCTGCCCGCCCTCCATCCGGCCCTCCCTGGAACAGAAAGGAAGCGGCGAGATCCTGAAATAGCCTCGCTCCCAACAGTGAGACAGGAAGCCACCAGCCTCAGGACTGAAAGCCATCATGCAATTGACAGAGGGAGCCCGCTGTTGCCTGTGTCTTTTACCTTCGGGGGACTTGCAGTCTCCCACATAGCCCAGGAGGGGAAGCAGGCAGGGGTCTGCCAGGGCCGTGCTCCCCAGGGACATTGCAGGGAAGGGGGATCAGTTGTTCCGGGCCAAGTGGCTTCTTCCCCCCACCCTTCCTTGAACACCCCCCACCACCACCATTCTGGCTCTTCTATCCCAGACCCAGGGGCTCGGTTTACCCCATAGGCAGTGAAGTCTACAGATTTTTCACGGGTCATTAAACATGCTTGAGATCTGAAAGAAAAATTTAAAAAGTACTGACTCTAATATATAAGAAGAAAATTATAAAATTAAAATTACTAATAATTTCAAAAGCAAGATTCTAAAACCCTGTTCGCATTTTTTAGCAAAATAATGATACAAAACAACCGCATCAATGTAAGCTGAATAGATTTTAATATATTGATGTAATATGGAGAGGGGTCTCACAGAGGTCTTCAATCAGTCCCCCAAAACGTTCTCCTTTCTCCTCCTGGGGGCAAACGTTCTCCTCTCTTGCTGTGTCTAAATGGGACCATGAGGCAGAAAAGCTGTGAGCCCCCACAACACTCTTCTTCTTGAATCTGTAGGATGGTCTCAGAGACCCCAGGGCACAGCCATCGTAAAAGCCAGTCCTCTGAAGCTGTAGTGAGTTTTAGCACAGATCTGAATTCCTCAGTGCATCCAGGAGCTAATTCTAAACTTCTAACTTCCAAGTCCACCCTAAGTCAGCAGAGCCCATGTAATCACCAGTGTTCACTCTGCAAGTTTGGTAGAAGATTCTAGGCTTAGGAGCTAGGAGGGGGGATCTGGGCTAAGCCTTACCCTGTCTTTCTTATAGATAAAGGAAATGCAATACTTTCTGCGCCAATGTCACTACCAAAAGTAGAGAAAAACAGGATAGGCTGAGAGGACCATTTCTATCGAATAATAAAAACAGGAAAAAGCACAATTTCTTGTGAAAGAGACCCAGTTCTTTGTGGAAGTGAAACCTATTCTCCCTGATTTCAGATGGACATGAAGCGTGCCTGTGTCGTCCGTCTTGACACCCCACTTCCTCATCTCCCTTAACTGCAAGCCCCGCAGTACTGCCTTCCCACGCTGACACTCTGCGATTCTCCGCAGCCCTGTCTCCTCCAGGAAATCACACGTGGCCAACAGAGGGCAAAGCCGCCAGAACCGAAGGCAGCCCCTGCCCACTGCCTGCTGGTTCCCCCAGTTGGCAGAAATCTCCTTCCACAGTCGGTGGGCAGGGTTGTGTTTATTTTGCAATTAACAAAGAACAAAGGAGGTAGCAGGGGGCTTGGGGGTGGTGCTTGTGTCTTGCTTTGGGGGACCGGAATTCCTGCCTTGCCCCTGGTTCTCCTGGCTCCAGGTCTAGGGGGTGGGAGGGGTGTCAATGCCCTCAATCATTTCACAGCAGTCTTCATCTTTTCTGGCCAGGTCACTCACTGCAGCAGATGGGCCCTTTACTCCAAAAGAAAATAAAAGGGCAAAGCTTTGCTCAAATGGGCCTCAGGGCTTGCTCAGATCTGGGGTGATGGGTAAAGGCATCCCCCTTAATTCATTGAGGTACCATTGAGGGACCAACGCAGCAAGGGATTCCCTGCATAAAAGTCTCAGAGAACAGCCCCTACTGGTTCTTTGTCATGCCATCTTCAAAGTGGGACCCGTGTCCCTGTGCAGGGATAGAGCAGACCCCTGCTAATGAAAACAGGGAGATTTGGGGGGCTCAGGAGGTGCGGATAGAGCAGAGAGGGCTCTGAGTTACCCACGGTAAACAAAGCAAATTATATTTACTTCCATGGGAGGCTGAGATTTTGACAGCAAAGAGAGACTTATGGTAGAGTTGTTGCTGCATTTATATTTAATAAATTTAAGAGAGAGAGATGAAATAGACTTTAGCAAGGCTAGTGAAATATTTATAAAAACACACCGAAGCCATGTAAGGGAGAGAGAGGGAAATAAAACAGCTCGCATGTGGGATCAAATCGAGCAAGCCAGCTTTTAACCTGACAGCTCTCTAGCACTGCGGGCAAGAGTGCTGCCAACGGGCCGCAGATGTGCCACACCTGAGCTAGCCGGGAAGGCTAGGGCGGCTGGGGGAGTGGAGGCGGGGTGGGGACGGGTGTGTGCACAGGCACAGCCAGCACCGCACGGTCCAGGGCAGCTGTGACACCTGCCCAGCTGCTCAGGTGCACCTGGCACCTTGTGATGCCAGCCAGAGCATGGTCTCCCAGCCTGGCCTATGTCCAGTCAAGCCTAGGGGGCCTGGTCAGAACATGCGGGATTCTTGGGGGGCCTCAGACAGCTGGGAGCTGAACACCCTGGGTTTCCATCTCTGGGGAGAGATAGTCTGTCTTTAAGCCACTGTTCCAGGAAGGTCTGGTCTTGGGTTGATGAAACTGCAAAGAAACAGATTAGATTTGTTAGCTTGCAGATTCATAACATTTTTTAAATACCCAACTAATATACATTCATGGTGGAAAAATCAGAAGGAAAAAAGAAAGAAACACAAACTAAAACATGCAAATCCCATCACCCATATTCTCAAACGCTGTTGACACTTCCAGCCTGGCCGCATAAAGGGGTGGCTTTAATATTGTGTAGGATCATTTCTGAGCAAGTTCTACTCAGTGCAGGCATGTTAAAAAACATGCCAACCACTGTATGTCTCTTCCCTCACCCTCAGCTTGGGGCCTTTCCCTCTTTCCCTGTCCTGATCCAAATCTAAATTCATCTTGCAGGCCTGTTTCAATCCTGTCTCCCCAAAAAGATATCCACAAGGGTCTGCTGTCCACCCCCTGCCCCGGTTCCTACCTCTCCTGAGCCCCCCATGGCATCTTTCAAGTCACCACATTGTGGTTCATTCTCAGACCATCTTCTTTGTTGACTATGCTGTGTGTTGACTTCTCTTGTGCTCCTTCCTCATACGAGATCCTGCATGGTCTTTTTTCTCTCTTTCTGTCTCCATCAGGCATCCCCAGTACAGCTTAAGTCCACAGCAGGCTCTAGACAACATCCAACACCACCCATAAAAACGATTTTTGGCATGAGCAGTCTGCCCTCCCTCAGGGTCCTTCATCGACACTTGTCCATTCCTCCCAGAAGAAGCAGAAAACTGCTTTGCAGTTTTGCAAACTGACTTGGAGAAATCAATTTGCCAAAAGCTGCTGTGCAGAAATCAATTTGCCAAAAGCCAATTTGCAGAAAACCAGTTCACCAAATGACCAGCTGACCCAGTTACCAAGGGGTGTTTTTAGAAGTTTTCATTCTCCCACCCCAGTTTTTGCCCCTGTGCAAATACATGGATGGTCTAAAACTCTGCATCCCCACCCGAACTCTGCTGGACAGAGGCTAAGATGAGTGTCTGACAGTTCATTCAGCAAAATGGAGTCTGTTAAATGAATTTTCGGGACATTGCCTTTTGTGAATAGATGCAGATCCCCCTCTGGATTGGGGAAGGGTCTGGGGCCATCTCCCTGGCCCCTGAGGCCAGCCCCTCCATTATGGCCCTAGGCCCCTGCCATCTTCTCCTTCAGTTGACAGCCTCCTTCCCACAGGCCCTGCCTAACTATCCTGAGCCCCGAGCTCTGGGATCAGGCTCTTTGAACATGTGCACGGAGTGGCTGAATGATACAGGAGCCTATAAGAAGCAGAAAGAACAAGATTGCAGTGGACCAGGCCTGGACTCTGTCCAAAGCTTCCCAGAGACTTGAATGAGGCACAGAAGATATTACAAGCAGATCCTAGGGACCAATAATCCTGTCTCCCCCTCCCCATTTCCAGCCGTGCCGAACCTCTCTCAGTCCTTAGAATCACCGCCTGTTCTCATTTCCAGGCCTTTGCAAAGGCTGTGACCTCCATCTGGAGCACCAGTCCCCAACTTTCTCATCACTACCTTTTTCTTTTTTTTTTAACGGCTCGATTTAGGCACAATTTACACACAATAAATAGCACACATTTAAGTTTCCTCCTGACTCTTGGTAATCCGTCCCACCACCCTTTGTCCCCATATCCAAGCAATCATTTTTCTGTCTCTATAGATTGATTAGTTTGTGGTTTCTAGAGTTTTATATACATTGTATCGTATGATATATACTCTTTATGTCTGGCTTCTCTAAGCATTTATTCTGCGATTCATCCGTGTCGTTGTGTGTAACAGCTCCTTCCTTGCTTTTGCTGAGTAATATCCCCCTGTATGGCAATACCACAGTTTTTATCCATTCACCCGTTAATGGATATTTGGGTTGTCGTCTGTTTGTGACTATCAAGAATAAAACTGCTATGAACATTTTGGATGGACATAGGTCGTTTCTCTTGATAAATGTCTAGAAATGGAATGGATGGATTGTATGACAGATGTATGTTTAAATTTTTAAGAGACCACCAAA
>NW_007734569.1:3130-4692 GCF_000696425.1 Galeopterus variegatus | reverse complement strand
TCAGTCCTTAGAATCACCGCCTGTTCTCATTTCCAGGCCTTTGCAAAGGCTGTGACCTCCATCTGGAGCACCAGTCCCCAACTTTCTCATCACTACCTTTTTCTTTTTTTTTTAACGGCTCGATTTAGGCACAATTTACACACAATAAATAGCACACATTTAAGTTTCCTCCTGACTCTTGGTAATCCGTCCCACCACCCTTTGTCCCCATATCCAAGCAATCATTTTTCTGTCTCTATAGATTGATTAGTTTGTGGTTTCTAGAGTTTTATATACATTGTATCGTATGATATATACTCTTTACGTCTGGCTTCTCTAAGCATTTATTCTGCGATTCATCCGTGTCGTTGTGTGTAACAGCTCCTTCCTTGCTTTTGCTGAGTAATATCCCCCTGTATGGCAATACCACAGTTTTTATCCATTCACCCGTTAATGGATATTTGGGTTGTCGTCTGTTTGTGACTATCAAGAATAAAACTGCTATGAACATTTTGGATGGACATAGGTCGTTTCTCTTGATAAATGTCTAGAAATGGAATGGATGGATTGTATGACAGATGTATGTTTAAATTTTTAAGAGACCACCAAACTGTTTTTCAAATCAGCAGTATAAGAGAGTTCTAATTGTTCTACATCCTCACCAACACTTAGCCAGTCTTGCGAACTTTAACCATTTTAATAAATGATTCGTGGTAACACATTGTTATTAATTTGCATTTTCCTAATTGCTAATGATGTTAAGCATCTTTTCATGTGCTTTTTTTGCCATCCATGTATCTTCTTTGGTGAAGTGTCTATTCAAATCGTTTGCCACTTTCTATTGATTTATTCATTTTCTTATTATTAAATTTTGAAAGCTCTTTATATACTCTAGAAATGAATACTTTATCAGATATATGATTGAAAATATATCAAATATATCGTATATCAAATTCTGTAGGTTTTTTCCTTTACATTCTTATATATTCTTATAACATCTCAGATAATTTATATCAAAATATAATTTTTAAAAATATTATATTTTATTATATTCTTATAATTTTTATCAAATTCTGTAGTTTTTTTACATTCTTCTAATGATATCTTTCAAAGAGCATAAGTTTTTCATTTTAATGAAATTCAATTTACCAATTTTTTTTTCTTTTGGGGTCATGGTTTTGGTGTTGTTTCTAAGAAATTTTTATCTAAGCCCAAGGTCATAAAGATTTTCTTCTGTTTTCTTCAGAAATTTGTATAACTTTATATTTCACATTTAGGCTTGTGATCCATTTTGTGTTAAATTCTGTGTGTGTAAGGTATGGATCAGAGTTCATTTATTTTGCATATGGATATCCAATTGTTCCAACACTATTTGTTGAAAAAACTATCTTTTCTTACTGAATCACCTTTGTACCTTTGTTAAAAATTAGTTGTCCATATATAGAGAGAGACCTATTTCTAGGTTCTCTCTTCTGTTCCATTACCACACTCTCTTGATTATTGTGGTTTTATCGTAAGACTTAAAATCAGATCATATTAGTCCCCAACTTTGTCTTTTTCAAAGTTATTTTGGCTATTTTAAC
>NW_007734569.1:1079-3101 GCF_000696425.1 Galeopterus variegatus | reverse complement strand
CGTAAGACTTAAAATCAGATCATATTAGTCCCCAACTTTGTCTTTTTCAAAGTTATTTTGGCTATTTTAACACCCTTTGCATTTCCAAATGAATGTGAGAATCTTTAACAAAAAAAGCCTGCAGGGTTTTCATTGGAATTGCTTTGAATCTGTGGGCAAATTTGGGAAGAATCAATATCTTAAAAATATTGAGTCTTCTGAGCCCTGAACAAGGCATATCTCTATTTATTTAGATCTTCTTTACCAGCAATGTTTTGTAGTTTTCAGTGTACAATCTTGCACATCTTTTCTCAGATTTATCTCTATTTAGTATTTTTGATATTACTACAAATAGTATTTTTAATTTTAATTTCCGATTATTCCTTGCTAGTATATAAAAATACAGTTGATTCTGTAAATTGATCATGTATCCTGCAACCCTGCTAAACATCCTTATTAGTTCTACTGGCCTTTTTATAGATTCCATCAGATTTTCTGTATAAATAACCATGTCATCTGCAAATAAAAATATTTTTACTTCTTTTTTTCTTTCTTTCTTTTCCCCCTATTTCACTGTCTAGAATCTCTAGTATATTGATCAGAAGCAGGGAGAGTGGGCTTCCTTCTCTTTTTCCTTATTTTAGGAGGAATGCATTCAATCTTTCATCATTAAGTATGATGTTACCTGTAGGTTTTTCAAGTTAAAGAAGTTGCCTTCTAGTCCTAATTTGTTGAGGGGTTTTTTTGTTGATTTTTGTTTGTTTCAGGAATGTATTGAATTTTATCAAATGCTTTTTCAGTGTCTACTAAAGTGATCATTTATTTTTTCTTTCCTAGTTTGTGAATATGATGAATTACATTCATTAATTTCCAAATGCTAAACTACCTTGGTCATGATATATTATTCTTTTTACATATTATTAGATTTGATTTCCTAAAATTTTGTTTAAAGTTTTTGCATCTATGTCCATGAAGAATACGGGTCTGTAGCTTTGTTTGCTTATAACCCCTTTGTCTGGTTTTGGTGTCAGGGTAACGCAGACCTCACAAATGAGGTGGAAATATTCCCTCCTCTTTGATTTTCTGGAAGAGCTTGTGTAGAACTGGTACTATTTCTTTTTAAATGTTTCATAGAATTCACAAGCAAAGCCACCTTGGCTTGCAATTTTTATCATGGGAAAGTTTTTGATTACAAATTCAATTATTTTAATAAATATGGAAGTATTCAGATTATCTATTTCTTCTTGCATGAGATTTGGCAGTTTGTGACTTTCAAGGATTTTGTCCATTTCATCTCAGGTGTTGAATTTATTGACACAGAGTTGTTTGTAATATTCCATTATTATCCTTTTGATACTATGAATTCTGTAGTGATGTCTACTCCCTCACTGTTGATATTAATAATTTCTATCTTCTCTTTCTTTCTTGATCAGTCTGCTACAGGTTTACTATTTTTACTGATTTTCCCAAAGAACTCACTTTTGGTTTCACTGATGTTTTCTGCTGTTTCTTTGTTTTCTGTTTCGTTGTTTCCTACTCTGTTCTTTCTTATTTTCTTTATTCTACTTACTTTGAATTTAATTTGCTCTTCTATTTCTAGCTTTTTAAGGTGACAGATAAGGTCATTGATTTAAGACCTTTTTTCTATTCTAATATAGGCATTTAATACTATGCGTTTTCCTATGAGTACTGCTTTAGAGACATCCCCAAAATTTCATTATAGTGTATTATCATTTTTACTAAGTTAAAAAATGCTTTCTATTTTTCCCTTTTGATTTCTTCTTTGATCCATGGGTTATATAGAAGTATGTCATTTTGTTTCCAAGTATTTTGGGGTCTTTCCAAAGATCTTTCTGTCATTCATTTCTAATTTAATTCCATTTGGCCAGAGAACATACTGTATGACTTGAATCCTTTCAAGTTTATTGAGACTCATCTTATGACTCAAAATATGGTTTATGTTGGCCAGTGTTCCATGTGCACTCAAAGAAATCGTGTTCTGCTGTTATTGGGTGGAGTGTTCTATAAATGTCAATTAGGTCA
>NW_007734569.1:0-578 GCF_000696425.1 Galeopterus variegatus | reverse complement strand
TGAGTACTGCTTTAGAGACATCCCCAAAATTTCATTATAGTGTATTATCATTTTTACTAAGGTAAAAAATGCTTTCTATTTTTCCCTTTTGATTTCTTCTTTGATCCATGGGTTATATAGAAGTGTGTCATTTTGTTTCCAAGTATTTTGGGGTCTTTCCAAAGATCTTTCTGTCATTCATTTCTAATTTAATTCCATTGTGGCCAGAGAACATACTGTATGACTTGAATCCTTTCAAGTTTATTGAGACTCATTTTATGACTCAAATTATGGTTTATGTTGGCCAGTGTTCCATGTGCCCTCAAAGAAATCGTGTTCTGCTGTTATTGGGTGGAGTGTTCTATAAATGTCAATTAGGTCANCTCAAAGAAATCGTGTTCTGCTGTTATTGGGTGGAGTGTTCTATAAATGTCAATTAGGTCAAGCTGGCTGTTGTTCAAGTCTTACTGATTTTCAGTCTACATTTTCTATTAATCATTGATAGAGAAGTATTGAAATTTCTGACCATAACTGTAGATTTGTCTGGTTCCCTTGAAGTGTTATTAGTTTTTCCCTCATGTATTTTGAAGTGCTGTTAC
>NW_007734568.1:89710-91201 GCF_000696425.1 Galeopterus variegatus | reverse complement strand
TAAAAATTACATCTGCAAGGTTTGGTTTTTTTTAAAAACCAAAAATTTCATTATTTTTCATAAAAAAATTTTCATTATTACTTTTTAAATTAATAAGCATTCTGAAGATAATTACTTTGACACTATAAATATCCTGTTTCTCATCATATTTTTGCTCCAAGTTTAGTATCTGTTGATGTTTTGTGCCTGAAAGAATTATTTTTGTGGTGGTTGCTTCTTTCTTTCTCTCTCTCTCTTTTTTTATTTTTTTAATTTTAGAAGTCTGGTGCCAGTGCAATTAATTATTTTGACATAAATTATTTGATATTTTTGCCTGGAAGCCTTGGGATTTTCTTTAAGCTATGAAGCCTACTTGATTTACTATGAAATGACTCAGAGAAGATATTTCCAGACAATTTTGTGCAGGTATTCTATTTACCCTTTTTGATATCTACAGTCAAGTCTTCTTTCATTACTACAGTGTTTTCCTCATATTGGAATTTTAAATGTTAGTTTCATTTCATTGTTTTGCTTAGCCTCTTCAGAGACTCCGACTGTGTTAATGTTATTCCTTGTTTGCCTATCTTCCATTTCCACCACTTCACCTCTCAGCTTTTTTACTTATTTCTTTACCTCATTTTCTTGGTTGTTTTTCTACCTCTTTTCAAGGCCTCTTATTAAATTGTCACCTTGTAATTTATTCTTATGTGAAGGGACTTTATCTTTTTCTTCTATTTTCCTTAAATTCAATAAATTCACTTTCTTCTCTTCCTGGGTATTCTTTTTACCTATTTCTGTCTTTAATTTTTGGATTTCTGATTCAAAATGTTGTTTCATATTTCCAAATTCTTGTTTGAGTATGTTTAAATTTGTTTGCAGTACTGTTACGCTTTTCTTCTGCCTCATGCTTGGGGTTTTTGGGGGAAGGGGTGGGTATGAAGGGTGTTTCAAGAGTTTAGGAATGTTGATTTTTATTCTTAATTTTTTATTTTGGTAAGTAAGGTTCCTAGTTCACTGGTGCTCTCTGTTAACAGTGTGGCAAAGTCTAGTCTATGTACAATGTCTTTGTTTTTGATTTGTCAGGGAAGGGTTTGTGGGGCTTACCCTATATTCTTTGTTTTGTAAGACCCTAAAATTTCCTTTTCCATCAAATTTCCAAAAGGGATTTTTTTCTTTCTTTTTGTTTTTTTGTTGTTTTTGTCCTCCTTTTTAGAAACTATGTCATTCGAAATCTGCTACCTAAAATCACACACACCTAAAATCCCCAGCTGTGAGTTCAGTGTTCTCAGCTCCTAGAACCTTCTTTTTGTATTTTTACACTCAATGTGAACTTTCTCCCTGACACAAGTTTTAGAAAAATATTAGGCATGGCACTAGTTCCAGTCTTCTTTTTCCATGCTTCTCTCCCTCTCTATCCCTCCCACCCCACCCCAAGACTACTTTTGTTTGCAGCAAAGTTTCGTGGTAGTGGTGTAAGTCATTGTTCACTGGAATCTGGTGGGGTTCTTTTTT
>NW_007734568.1:88915-89674 GCF_000696425.1 Galeopterus variegatus | reverse complement strand
TTTTTTCTCCTTTTTCATTTACAGGTTATTTTAGGTATAGACATTGAGTCATAATTTGTGTATCTTTGTTTTTTCTTGTGGTTCTGGATTATTTCTGGAGCATATTTAAGGAGGTGCACTTTTAAGCAACTGCCATTGTCTTTAGCTACTCAGCAATTTCGCCCTCTTACTACAAACCATCACCTGTAACTAACCATTGTACATTCATTTATTCTATTCTTTTTTTCCATTTTCTTGAATTATTAGTACTTATGCTCATATGTCAATATAGGTGTCATGGTTAATGTACTTAAAACATTCTTTATTTAACTTATATTCATGTGCTATATGTTCGTGTTTTTCCTTAAATTGTATGTTCCTGAGATTTGGGGAAATTGATCTACTTTTTCTGTATCTTCCTATAGCCTGGCCTTTGGTCCTAAGGGAACTCTGTTTGAAAAGAAAGACTGATTTGCTTTTGTTTTTGTTTTTCATTACACACAGAAAATCACAGATGAGCTGTATTGGAAATATCACAAACATCAAGGGGTCACCACTTCCCCACATACTAACCTGGTTTCTAGGCTATCCATAGCTTTGCTGTGTTACCTAGGTCCATAAGAATCAAGTGTTGGCTTTATTTTCTCATGTTAGGCTGAAACACAAGACCTTTCAACCCATCAGGAAATAAAATCCAGGCCAAGCACGCCCTCTTGGGCTTTGAGAAGAGGGGAATATCTATAGTCAAATTTATTTTATCAGTCTCAGTGATAGCCTGAT
>NW_007734568.1:83438-88379 GCF_000696425.1 Galeopterus variegatus | reverse complement strand
TTTGAGAAGAGGGGAATATCTATAGTCAAATTTATTTTATCAGTCTCAGTGATAGCCTGATTGAAAAAAAAACAAAAAAACAACTTAGGAGTAAAGAAAACAATATAACTATCAGAGAAGCTACTGATAAAACCTGTAAAATAGGACATTCTTACAGAAATTAAAAATCTTAATGTAAAATGTTCTCTTCTAGATCTCATTCACAGTGCAAAATGAGAAAATTATGAATGTACAATGTTGGGCCTGGATGGACAGGTACTATGCTAAATATTTTGCATACACTGGTGTTTATTAGTCATCCGAACATCCTGTTGAAGTACACCGTGGTGAATATTACTGGCTCCTTATTTAGTATCCATTTTATGCTACTGCTTTTTAATAGAATTATCCATGTACTTTGGATGACTCTGCAGTAGATTCTGTTAGCAACTAATAGCATCTGTGTGCTCCTCTGATTTCTCTGTTGCTGCTGGGTTGGCAGTCTGAAGAATCCCGGCCAGTGGAATGTATGTGTAAAAGGTACTCCTTCCAGGCTCAGCGAGGCGTGTGGTTTAGTATCCATAGTGCCTTTTCCATATCTATTATCTTTCCTCTCACTGCGGCCTGAATAATGCCAGGGTGACCTGACGTTTATAAGGTAGTGGAGCCACAATGCTGAAGCATCTTGGGCTCTAAATCACTTCTAAGAGGACAGTTGCTAAACCTACATTGGACGGAGTAAGAAATGAACGTTTACTGTGTCAGGCTCCTGAGATTTGAGGGTTTATCGGTTACCGTGGCACAGCCTATTCTATCCCCAATAATAGAGAAATAAATACTAGGTGTGGTGTACTGTCATGACAACCACCACCACCAGCACAAAAATCCTACAACCAAGTGGCATTGGGGTTCTGAGTCAGGAAACATGGGGTAAGAAAACTGATGTCTGAGCCTGGAAAGTGGAAGATGCGTGTTGTGAAGAACATTTTGTAAAAGGAACCTCTGCTGTAACTAGATAGACCAAACCCAGTGTGGTCCAGTGTTCCAGATACCCTCAAGGGAGTAGCTCTTAAATTGAAAAGGGAGAGGGATTCAGAGTTAAGGTAAGAAAATCAGTCAGAATTATATCTGAAAAAAAAAGCATTGCTTGTGGTTACTGGCTGTGGAACTGAACAGAAGCGGATAGATCAGAGGCCTGAAAATTTTTTAAAAATATATTTTGGTAAAACAAAACAAACAAAACAGAGTATGGACAACAGAGGCTTTGATGGTTGAATCTTAACCCTGGGGTCCCCAAACTGCTTATGACCAGGAGTCAGGCTTTGGCAGGTTGTAGAATACTCAATTTGGCATGTTTTACAAATTCCAGTGTAGGTAGGCTATGGAGACCAAAGAGAATGGCAAAGTCTGCAAGAGAACAGAGCCAGGAGTTCTGGTAAATGTGGACAGAGAGGAATGACTCCCAAAGGGTGATGCAGAATCAATCAGAGATCTTCCTCCACCATCTGGCCATGGGAGATCTGTTCTAGAACCTCAGAATTTCAGAATCCAGCTAGTAAGTAGTATCTACTGTATTTCTTATTCTTCTCTTTTCTAAATGAAAATATCCGGAATAATTGTCCTGTCTGGGTTTATTGTATATTGAATGCATGTGTGGGAAAATAAACTATTTTACCTTTTAGTTCACAGGTTGACAGTCTGGGGAGAAGACATATCCAGATCTGATGGTGAAGCCCATGTTCCACATGAATTTTGTGAGGGATGTGGGAAATGTATAATATTGTAGGTTATTTCTCTTAAGGAATGGGTCAATGTGTTCTATACATGGGTAGAAGAAAGAAAAGGAATTTTCAAAGACCAGATCAGAAGCCATTAGTGCTTACCACTGCCCACTTTTCAACTTTTCAACGTTTCCTAGACTCTGTGGTGTTTAGATTTGTTATTTGACTTGTTCTTGCAGATTTTCAACTTTTCAACGTTTCCTAGACTCTGTGGTGTTTAGATTTGTTATTTGACTTGTTCTTGCAGATGGAATGTGAGAGGAAATGATAGTATGTTATGTGTCTGATGCCTTCCCCACCCTTGGTTCTCTTCCCTTCACGTGCCAGACACATGATTCAGGGGAGCATCACAAGTTACAGGTGGAGGAGACACAGACCAAAGAGGTCTCGGATTCCAAGTCACAGCACAGAGGAGAGTTGTTTTACCAACACAAGACTGTGACTTGAACCAGACATCAGCTTCCGTAAACATTAAACCCCAAAGATTTCACCACACGTTATTGCTGTAGCAGAGCTCTGCCTATCTTGACTATTACAAATCCTAAATTCAGCTCCAGGTCAGCAGGTGGGTTTGTGTTGACCTCAGCCAGTCATCACATTCCACCCCCATGGCCCTAGTCATTTACTCAAGGTTGTCATGGGATCTTCTTTGGAATGCTGAATAGAGGTTCTGTCTCTTTCTAGTTGACAAATTGTGGGTATGTGAGCCCTGAAACTGCTGCAGCCGTTTTGTAAGCCAAACTTGGAATAAAGTGCCACAGTGGCAAGAAATGGAACTGGATTCTTGATGACATTCCTGTCATCGGAGCCACTGAATCAAACAAACCCTGGCAACTATCATAACCACACAGCTATCATACCTCTGTTCTTTTTTGTTTGTTTGTTTGTGGCAGCTGGCTGATGTGGGGATCCAAACCCTTGCCCTCGGTGTTATAACACTGCTCTAACCAACGGGCTAATGGGCCAGCCCCCTACCTCTGTTCTTCAAGATACACAAACCAGTGCAACATTTTATTGTTTAAGCCAGCTAAGTAGAATTTTCTATTGCTTGCAATTGAATGAATAATCAATAAATACATATTTTAGTTATCCCTACATTAATAATGAAGAAATTAAGAAACAAAGAGCTGAACAGAATTGCTTAACATCATATAGCTGATTATGTGGCTATACCAGGAGTTGAACCCCAGAATTTCCAACTCCAAATCCCACTGTTTTAATCACTGTGTGTTTGTTATAATATTGTTTCTCATTCTGCTATTCACACAATCTGTCATTAAATGTTAGAGGCAAAAAAAAAAAAAAATCCCCTCAAACAGAAAACAGAATTTCTATGTCCCAAGAATAATAACTATTTCTGGAATACTTACATCTCTTTTCAGCCAGCCAAATTAGAAAATTGATTCCTCTTTTCAATCCCCGATCATCGTAGAGGGGCCACTATTAGTCTTGAAGGAGTGTGGCCATAATAACAAGGCCCAGTGATTATTGGATTTGAGTTCATTGCCCTTACTCGGGAGGAGCTATAGAAAAGGGAACATGCTGTGGAATCAGTAAGTGCAATATCTAAAAACAGCCATCAGCTGTGTCTGTGAACATCTGGGCAATGTTTTTGCTGAGTGGGGGGAGGTGCATGGCTACATTAGTTACTGCATTTCAGAAAAATTAACAGCCCAAAACTTCAGGTCAGCATATTTAACAAAAACAAATCTTTTATTTCTAGAGTGTGGACCAGATGTGAATTCATTTGAAAGAATCTGTGTTTCTGTGAGTATCTGTGGGTGTTTGGTATGAGAATCATAAAGGTATATATTTTCACCCAAGCATGTGGTCTTAAGGTCATACCTCTTGCTGATGTTTGACGTTTGAGAATCATAGAAACAGATGGAAGGGGAGCGGAGGGAGAGGTAGCTCAATGGTGAAGAAAAGGTAAAAGAAGGAAGCAGATATCTTGTCCAAACACTAGGTTTCAGAAGTCCAAGATTCACAAGATTCATATGCCAAATGTATCCAAAGTATAACAAATATTTTTGCTGTTCAAAACTACAGATTTTTATTTTTTTTATATAATTAGAAATTTAAGTCCATCTTTCAGAATTAAAAAACAATTACCCTCTGACACTTGCCCCTACAACTTTAGTAATACCCCCTCTTTAACTCTTGTTATTCATTGTCTTTTAAAAATGCTTAAATTAAATGCCTTAGAAAGAAAAGAATAAATGGAAGTGCTTTTCAGATGCTGAATATTTCTAAAATAATATATCAGCAGAATACCAGAATCATCAGATGTCAGAGCTGGAGGGGTCTCCAGGTTCATATAGTGCAATGAAGTGGCTTGGAGTCATTTACTGTTTCCACTTCAGATGGAACACAACTGAGTCCTGCCGTGAAAGTCACTGTGTCCACAGCAAAAGCCACTGAAGATCTGTTGTTCCACCTTAAGTCACATGCACCCCCCCCACACACGCCATCAACCAACACTCCTACCCCACTTTTATTCAGTCAGAAATAATTTTTTTAGCATCAGTTAGATTAGCTGGGAGGTCTGTTTTAATGGACTCAAGTCCCTGTATGATNGAAGTGGCTTGGAGTCATTTACTGTTTCCACTTCAGATGGAACACAACTGAGTCCTGCCGTGAAAGTCACTGTGTCCACAGCAAAAGCCACTGAAGATCTGTTGTTCCACTTTAAGTCACATGCACCCCCACCCTACACACGCCATCAACCAACACTCCTACCCCACTTTTATTCAGTCAGAAATAATTCTTTTAGCATCAGTTAGATTAGCTGGGAGGTCTGTTTTAATGGACTCAAGTCCCTGTATGATAACATGCCTTTAAGGACTGCTCAAGGAATCAGGATTGCCATTCTCAGCTGTAAGGCTAGATGGGGCTAGGGCGATGTCCTCTTAACCTACAATAACAGAAAGTTGCATTACATGTGTCTTCTCTCTGTCCCTGAAATTCTCAGGAGAATTAGAGAGTCTATCAGCTACCTGAATAGGTCTTTATGAACTCAAGGTTAACAGAGAAGACCAGAGACGAGAGAGAAAGGGGAGAGGGACAAAACTTCAGGGCCCAAGAACACAAGCAACTCTTGCTGAGTTCCACTGTTTTTTGTTTTTTTTTTTTTCCTTTTTGTCTTTTTTCGTGTCTGGCAACGGATCGCAGCCCTCAGTGT
>NW_007734568.1:68344-82514 GCF_000696425.1 Galeopterus variegatus | reverse complement strand
GCCAGGGGTAGGGAAACTCCTGTCCCAGGCTGAATCCGACTGTTGGGCTCTTTTACCTGCCGGTAATCCTGCCGACTGGGCCTATTGTAGAGCTAGGGCTGGGTCTGGAGCTCACAGACACCTAAAGCCCGTTGTCCAGACTGGGTCAAAAACCCTTCACATGCCAGGCTGGGTCACCAGACCCCTTACACACAGGTCTATGAGTTAGGTAACTGGCAAATAGGTCCTTGGAAGCTGTAGGTTGGGGAGCATGGCTGCGCACAGCACGGATGCCCGAGGCAGATGCCATCCAAGTCACAGCGCTGTGCATGCACACTAACTCCACCCACCCACACACAATTTACTCACAAAGAATGCACCACACCACCCCCAACCATACCTAAGGCAAGGGGACCTGATTAAACCATTCTATTTTCCCAATACCAACCTAACATGTTTTTGTACTAACAGTGGCTGTTACATTTTTAAAAGTTTGAAAAAAATTCAGAAGAATAAGATTTCACGACATATTACAATTCTGTGGGAT
Source organism: Galeopterus variegatus (assembly GCF_000696425.1). Classification (NCBI taxonomy): domain Eukaryota; kingdom Metazoa; phylum Chordata; class Mammalia; order Dermoptera; family Cynocephalidae; genus Galeopterus; species Galeopterus variegatus. Next base: position 81,988 of record NW_007734568.1, on the reverse strand, counting down.
TCAAATTTCAGAGTCCATTTACTGGAATCCAGTCATGCCCATTCATTTATGGGCACCTGCCTCAGGCTGGTGACAGAGACCCTATGGCCCATAAAGCCTAAAATATTTACTCTCTGGCCCTTCAGAGAAAAAGTTTTCTAACCTGCTGGCACCAGTCATAATCTCCTAGGAGGAAGTTAAATTGTAAGTGAGATAGCCACAAGTCCAAGGTCCGACAAAAGCCTCCCCTAGGTTTATTTAAAACACAGAGGAAGGCTTTTCCTGGAAAACGATGTAAGTCTTTTGGAACCAAAAGATACTAAGTTGGGAGACCATCCTAATGTATTCATTCAGCCATTTACTCATCCAGTACATTTATTAAGTACCTGCTGCTTATGAAAGATACTCTCTTAGGTGAGAGGGTGTGAGATGTATAGGAATTAAGGCAACAAGGGCTCTGTCTTGTTGAAGGCACAACTGCCTGAATTTCCTCAAACACACTTTTGTTACCAGACAGCAGTTCCAGGTTCTTGATCAAGTTGAGGAGGAGAAACTTTCATGGGACCAAGCAAAAGAGAACGGACAGGGATGGGCCAACAGAATATTTAAACAATAGGACTGTATTACAAAGTCAAAGTATGTACAGAAGCATGTGCGGGCACCCCACAAGTGAGGCGCATGCCTGGACTCTTAGTGGGAGGGTTTACATACTGTTTTTTGGGACGGGGGTGTTTCTCTATCCTAACTGAGGGGGAGAATATTCACTCATGAGGGAGGATCTAGGGTAATTAAGGCCTCGTAGGCCAATGCAAGGTTGCATCAGCTTCCTGTCATGTGTCCCTGAGTTTCTGGACATGTGCAGTGGAGTCATTTTTCCCTTAACTCTGTCCTTTCCAGTCTACCGTCATGGGTGGAAGGTCACATAGTGGTTGTCTGCACTTTTATTCCTTCTAGTGTGCAGGTGTGGCAGTTTTTGCATTCTGCAAAGTTCCTGTCAATCTGGTGATTGGTAGGGTATTTAAGCTATTGTCAGTTCATTATGGGTTCGTTAAATGCCAGGCAAGGAGGTGGCTTGTGCCAATCCAGTTGGAGTATTTGTGAGCAGCTTCCACGGGGTGTGTCCCTATTCTGTCCTGCCTCAACTTCTTCCATAATAGTTTTTAAAAATCTTTCTTCAAGTTATGTATAATATCTTTCTGATTAAAACATAGGAATTCTTCTTTCAGTTTTAAAATAAAGGGTAACATTTACCACCAAGTACTCTCTCTTGCAGATGCAAAAAAAAAAAAGGAAAATTCCCTTAGCAGTTTTCCATAAAATAGGTCTTTTGTTTTCTGCTTTGCCCAATGTTACGATGTTAACTTACCTCTGCAGAGCCCTCTTCTCTGTAGAAAGAACTTTTATATGCACCAACTCATTTGTGATTTGAGTTAGGTACTACTAACGCATCCAATTTATAGATGAGTAAATCAAGGTTTGGGAGTTTGCTAATAAGTGATAGAAACGGGGTCCCAACCTGGGGCCTCTAATTACAAACCCAATGCCACTGAAAAAAAAAATCACTTATTTTATATCTGAACTTCACTTTTTAACCTATTTAAGAATGGGAGAAACAAGAGGGACAAAGCCCTAATAAGCCCTGGGGAAATGTACTCCTGAGAACTGTTCACTGCTGCTTACTGACTGAAAAAAATTAAAATTATTCTGAACGTATTGGCTTTTTTTATTTATATATTTTTTATTTTTTTGTCCTTTTTGAGACCTGCTGCACCGCGCTCAGCCAGTGAGCGCTGTGAGCGCATTGGTCATCCCTATATAGGATCCGAACCCGCGGCGGGAGCGCTGCTGTGCTCCCAGCGCTGCACTCTCCTGAGTGCGTCACAGGGCCGGCCCCTGAACGTATTGGCTTTAATCTGGACAAACCAAGAATTCCATTTTAGGCTTTGAATACTACACAGTTTTTATTTTTAAATTCTGCTTTGCAAAACCAAAGAGAGAGAGATGGTGTGCTATAATAAAAAGAGAACTCGCTTTGGTGGCAGAACACCTGGCCAGATGTAGCTCCCTTCCCTCATTAATAAGCTGTAAGTCTTCCAGCCTCTCAATCTCTAAGGCCCTTTTTTCTTGGGTGGTGGGGGGAGGGATTCTGTAAAAGGAAAGTGTTGGATTAGTTACACTCTAAGTTCTTTCCGGGTTTAATATTCTGAGGTTGCATAAATTCATTTTTGGTATTTTTGAATTGGAGCTAATTTTTATGATGTTCACTTCATTCTAGCATTGCATTTAGTTAATGACTGTTGCTTTTTGACTAACATTAAACGTAAAGCATATTTTCTTTTTATAAATGCTACTTTACGATAAAAGAAATACGTTTTCCCCAGGCCCTAACTAGTTCTTCCTTTAACTTCAGTAAATGAGTAAAAATGCAGCACGACCCTGCTATTTCAGTTCCCACTTCTTCCTAGAAGTGGTCCTTCAACCTCCGCCTGCAGTGATCTCACCTCCTCCAGCCCATAGTGCCAGAGTCCAAATGGTTGATTTGGACTTGAATATATCCTGTCTCATGGCATCTTTATTTATTTATTTATTTATTTTTTAAAAGGATGACCGGTAAGGGGATCTCAACCCTTGGCTTGGTGTTGTGAGCACCACGCTCAGCCAGTGAGCCAACCAGCCATCCCTATATAGGATCCGAACCCGTGGCCTTGGTGTTATCAGCACCGCACTCTCCCGAGTGAGCCATGGGCTGGCCCTATCATGGCATCTTTTTTTAGAGAATCCTCTTATTCTGTTGTTTAACTCTGAGTCAGTTGAATGCATGTCTGCCTTTTGTCTTCCCACTCACACGCTGAGCCTCCAGGTTAGGGAAGTGACCCATATCTAGTGTCCTGAATCCTCAGAGCACTGACTGTAATGTTCAGCATGTGCAGAACTAGTGCTCTGGAGCCAGACAGTCTCAAGTAAACCTACTGCTATTTGTTAATATTCATCCAACAAGTTTAGTGGGTGGGCATTAACCAATGGCAACATAAAAATTTTAGGAATAAAGTATTTCAAATGCTTTCTCAATACTAAAACTGTTGATTTTTTATGATAAACATGCTGTATGATCTGTTAAAATGTGGTATATCTTTGTTGGGGCACTCCATAGTAACCACAAATGTTGACCAAGGTATCATTTTGTGGGGAAAGAGTAGCATATCTTTGCAAAAATTACAATTTTCTATTTTTCCTTGAATGACACAACCAAAACGCAAGTGTTAAAGAAAGAATCCACTGCATTCTTCTCTAAATTTGTTACCTTATTTTTGACTTCCATTAAAATATGTTTAGCAATTCATTCATGTCATGTTTTAGCCCTAGGATTTTGGGCAGCATCTTGACACAGAAATACCTGGCGGCAGTTCTTGTAAGCAAAGAATAATTTAGTTTGGAAATTGCTGACTTTTAAATTATTAACATAAAGGCACACCAGGAAAGGAAGGGTTTCCTCAGCAAAATGCTAGAATCATAGCCCTTTCTCTTGAAGTTGTCACTATTCAATGTGAAAGATTGTTTGATGTAGCTGAGGTTGAAAAGCACCCCCTAGTTTTTATTTTTATTTTTTTTTCCTGAAAAAAAGCCTTTGTTTCTCAGCTTGATATTTTTCATGAATAATTAAAGATTGTTTGATGTAGCTGAGGTTGAAAAGCACCCCCTAGTTTTTATTTTTATTTTTTTTTTCCTGAAAAAAAGCCTTTGTTTCTCAGCTTGATATTTTTCATGAATAATTGGAGACTGGGGAAATTGAAAAGGTTTTTGTCTCTGGCTGAACTGGAGTGGCAAGCATTCTTGGAAATCAAAACCTGCAAAGCAGTAAGTACTTTTTTTTTCCCCCCTAAGCATTTAAACGTAACCTGGATATTGGGAAACAAAAACACAAAACAGAAACAAAACCCAACATAGCAATGGGGTATCTGTTTCATACTCTATAAAGTCACCAGGAAAGCATTTATCCAGGTCTCTATGGACTATTTAAATGCAATAGCTACTAAACCAGATAGTGTTTCCTTTCTACTCCAAGGACAATCTCTGGCTCACCTAAATAACTATTCAGTCTTATCAAAGCTTACAAATGGCGGCATGGTATCTTGTAAGTCACAACAGTGCATTGTTTGCCATGCGAACTAATTCATGCTCTCTCTCCACTCTCTGTGGGTCAACTTGATAGGTTATAGTAAATAATAATAATAATTACAATAACAGTTACCAGTTACAGAATATTGGTTTACCAGGCATACAAAGTACTGTGTGACTTATGGCTGAGTTTATATTCACAATATTCCTCTTCCAAAACAGGTATCATCAGTTCCATCACAGTAATGAGGAATTTGAAATTAGGCAGTTTCTTCCAACATAGACACTAATCATGAGAAGACCTAGAATTCAAACTCAGGTCAGTTTGCCTCCATAGAAGATGCCATATCTCTTTCTAAGGATGCTTGGAAGTCTAGATGAGGCAGTTGGGCACACTTAGAAGAAAGAACACGACAAAGCAAACATTGCAAATATTGAATGAGTGACCTAGACAATGTCAGGGAAGGGATTACGCATTTAGAGCAGGGCAGTAGAGGATAGCTCAGTGGATGAAGTTGTGGGACTGGCAAGTGGGACCAATAAATCCCCCTGATGGGTCAGCAGAGAATTTAACATTTTGCAGTGGGAGAAAAGGTAGAGATGAGTGCCGATGAAGAGGTTCATATTGATTTTACCCATTTCTCTGATAGGAGACAAAGGCATTCAAAGTTATTTCTGCCCTTACAACCAACCAAAAAGAACACCAAGGTAAACTATCTCCTTTAACAAAATGCTCACTCTACAGCCCCGCCCATATGCTTTAACATGCAGGTAACAGGTGCAGTGAGGAGGTGGATGACAGGACTTAGAAGAAAGCCAGGAGAACTGAGGCCAGATGGGTACAGAGTAGGAGCTTCAGGCAGGGGGCAAATGGCCAGTGGGGCACATGCAGTCCAGGCCGAAGATAATGCATTGGGTTTATGACCCCAGAAGCTTATAGCATATGTAAAAGTATGTCTGACACTGAACAGGCTCATTTCAGGACTTTAACACCAGAAAACAAGATGAGAAGAGAAGATCATTAGACTCAAAAGGAACAGCTTTCAGAATGGAGTCAGGTAGCAGGCCTCTCCTAGTTAGTTGGGATGCAGTTCTGGTCTTAACCCAGCACAGAAGTCAAAGATATGCATGAGGGAAGAACAAAAATGTCCTGGGTGCTCCAGAGGCACAGCTGACAAGGGGTCATGGCAGCAGCCTCAGATTCCCCCAGCAGGAGGCCGGAGGTGATGCCAGGCCAGCATCCAGACTGTGGCAGCCTGCAGAGAAGCATGGGTTTCAGACAGGTGTGGCTTGGGGCTAGGCTGAGATTGGCTCTGGTATGGGGTAGCTTAACATCTCCAACAAAGATTATGAACTCCTGGAGGAAAGGATTCATACCTTACTTAGTGATTTATTTTTCAGTATCCCTGAGAACCTAACATGAAGATTTGCACAGAGTAATGCTTAATCAACGATTTTTAATTGGTGGGCAGAATGAAAAAATAAATAAAAGAGAAAACATAGGCAGACATAAACATGATAAATAGAAATAATGTGTCTTTTAAGGGAGAGAAATAGAAACGTCTTTCTCTCCCAAGTTCTCTCCCCACAGCATGAAATGCAAATGGCATGAGCTAGATGCAGGAATGCATGTGCTAGAGAGAAACTTTCCATCTATCTGCAGGATGCCAAAGGGCAACTAGCCTACAGCACTGACAGCACCGATCCATCAGGCAAATGGGTATAGCTGCCAGGATGCCAGGATTGCTAGCCATCCCAGGCGGTGATGCTGGCAGTCCTAGAATTCTGTGCACCACTGCCAAGGGCAGAGGACTTAGTGCAGAGTGTGCACAAAGCTAAATCTGCACTTGCCTGTCACTGTCCACAGGGAGGAGGGGAGGGAGAGAGGTGAATAACCCCGGAATGCAAAACAAAGAAATATACCCAAAGTCTAACTAAAATAGAGAAAATCCTGGGAGAAAAGGAATTATCAGAGACTAACTTACCAAGCATAAAGCCCTTTTCTTACTAGTGTGTTAGGGGAAAATCCTTCTGAAAATGAGGGCCTGGGTCACAGCTGAGACTGCCCCCTCCCCTCTGCCAAAGGATTCTCCTATCAACAATACCTGAGAATTTTTAAGAAATTCAAATTATAGGCCTCCACCCCAGAACTACTGGATCAGAAACTGCAGGTGGGGCTCAAAAATCTGTATTTTAGTAAATCCCCCAGGTGATTATGATGCACTAAGAAATTCGAGAACCACTGGTCCAACCTGTGACTGAGGGATTGGTTTCCCAGTTTCCCTTAAACTGCCCTTATTCTGATCTGCTTGCCATCCTTCACCTCAAGAGGAACCCATACAACACCAGTGTCAGGACCATTTCCTCATTTCTTGGAATAAAGACTTTTGTTACTCTGGTGGACAAAATCCTGGGGATGGTCCTGACTGTTACTTCATAAAGAATTAGTCAGTTCAAACTACTGTCAAAATATAATTTCCAATATGTTAGAAACATGTCTTCTACAAAGGAAGAATTAGCACATTTCAAAGATTCTATACAACCCATTAATATATGAGGAAACTAGTAAGGTGGTAAAGCAGAGGAACTGGGTCACTTATAGTCATTTAAATAAAAGAGAAATATTAGAAAAAGATTAGAAACAAAACTGTGTTATGCCTTATGGGGCAATAAAATCATACCTGGGGAATATTTTCTTTTATGGAACGTAAAGTATTTGGGTCTCTATGAGATACAAGTCTTCAAATTAATTCTTAACTTTGTAGGGTTTTGGAACTTAATAGTAAACATCAAAGTCAAACAATACTATAATCTACTAGAAAATTAAATATTTCTTGGGTAGGCTTGTTAAATAATGCTCCAGGAATGACATTGAAAGGGCAGGCAGTCAACCCTCTGGCATTCTTCATAGTCTTTGGTGCGGTTGGTTGGGTGGGTGGGGGGTCCTGTCCCCTTCTTAATCTGTGGACTCTGCATGTAGGTTGCCTGCTGATCATGGCAGTTTGCATCCATCCACACTCCCATTCTGTGCTGAATGTAGCAGCAGCTGGTCCTCCACAGTACTATGATCCGTGCTCTGGTGCAACCTCTCTGCTTCCTCTGTAACCTCCTTTACCACTTTTGTGTATACAGTAGTCATTTTGTTCTCCCAGAGGCCATCTGCAGAGACTATCACCAAGTGCTCATTCAAACTCAGAAAGGAGCAGTTCAGGGACACCTTCCATGTTCTTAAAGACTCCTAAATGGGATTTATTTTAAGATGCTGATAATGTCTAAGACATTATATGCATTATACATTATCTATGTATACCTTACATGCATATATATGTAAGCAGTGATATATAAACATCAGGACTAAAGAGAAAGAGAATGGTGATGTGAATAGGATCCTGATGGGAAAGCAGCTGATAGCAGCAGCCAGATAAAAGCAGGACCTCAAAGAAAGAAGTAGGACTCCTGCTAAGCACTTAACTACATTTAATTTCTTCTAGCAGAAAAGACAGAAATGCCCAGTCCTGGCTTTCATCTTTAATGTACACCTGCCCATTGCTGCTCCACAGAAGGGATTCTTAATTTAGAATCCACAAACTCCTCAGAAGACCTAAGGATAGAATCATAGACTCCAAGGGTCCAAGAACTTGGATCAAGAAAATGTTGAAACTTAATTTTGACTAAATTATAACTCAAATGTAACATTCTTTCAATTATTAATGAAGGCAACAAATTATAGTAGTATTAACAGTATTTATGACTTTGCCATGGATATTTTCACATCACTATTTTGTCATTCTGTTTGGTTTTGTTATTTAATGTGTTAATAAAGGAGCACATGTAAACCATACAACTCATTTAAAAATAGTTTGATAACTATATTTTAATATAAGCAGTTCCCCTTGTATCTTATATACTTTATGGTGTGCTTTTATAAAACCATTATTCTGAGAACAGATTCATATCATATATAAGATTTCTAAAGTGGTTCATGGCACAAGGAAGTTTAATAGTCCTTGTGTATTATAACCTCAAACAAAAAAAAACAGAGACAGGTTGTGTTTATTTTGTCTGCCAGTTTTTGTGGTGATGTTTTCTTTTGCTTCAACTAAACTGGGGAAACAATATGCTCCTGGTTATTATGATCATGTTCTTTTCCTCCTCAGCTGACATATATATCATGTACACATACACATACACCTTCTTTCTTTCTTTTTGAAAAAAATTCTTGGGGTTTAAAGGTATAAGGCAATATTTACAGTCAGAATGCAAGAGAAGAGCTGTTCTGAATATTTTGAGACATCCCAACACCAACTGAAGCAACTAATATCCGTTAATGCAGTATCCAGGCAACTGGTCCTTTAAACCTCACTAAATCCTTTGTACAGTGAGAAGCTTTTATTCTTCTTAAAAATTCAGATGGAAGGTCAGGGGCAAAATTTTCCTTCTTCCCAATTATGTGCTTCCACAGTCTTTACGTATAAGGAGAATAGGGGATAATGAAAGGGATGAGATATTAGCTCATGACCAAACTGTATTTTTTCCTCCACTTCTGATATATATTCAGTGTTAGGCAGTCTATAGAAACACTTATTGAGGAAAAAGGGGGCAAGGACAAATGTTTATCCTCTTCTTCTTTTCAAATTTGGCTAAGAGATGAAAAGCAAGGCAACAAAGGCTTTTACACAAGTAACCACTTTAAGATTTGGGGTCAGAAGTTGAGAAAAAACACGTTCACAGGCAAAGAGTTGGATTCAAATGCCTTTTCTGCTCTTTACCAATTGTGTGATTAAACATGTGTTATTTAATCACTCAGATTCTTAAGAGGGATGAACGTGCTTACTCTTTCTACCTGTAAAGGTTACTGCGAATGCAACCTATGTCCAGAGGGTTCCACTTGGCCACTTTAGTTTGCATGATGAGAAAGAGTATCAGTTAGAAGTTCATGTCTAAGCACCTAGGAGTGGGTGTAACTGGAGAGGGAAGGGCATGGAGAAGATAGACTGCGGTCAGGTCTCCCATCCCGTTCTCCACCATGTAAACAAATGCGTGGGCTCTCATGGAGAGATAATACAGGCGTTGTCAAGAGGACTATATTTTTTAGGGAGCTCTGTGAGACAGAGGGCATGGGCATCCTAGTGTGTAGGTGAAGAAGAAGTATGACAGGCCCAGGGACCTCAGAGGCAACCACGGGCAGCCCCTTTTCTGGCAGACAGCAGGAGCATGCCCATAGTCCAGCCTAGCCACTGCCAAAGCCACTGCCACCACAAGGTCATCTTGCCACCACAGCAGCGGCCACTGCCACTGTACAGGTGACCTACTTACCAACTCAACTGTGTTGACTCAAGGAGTGTCAGCAGCAGATCCCAGGGAAAGAGGTGAGTGAGATCAGACCTGCAACCCCTAGCCCAACCCATAGGTAGAATTATGCTGCTGCATGTGGTAGCACATCTGGCGGTGAGACGTACCTGTGTAGCCCATGCAACTGCCTTGATCTAGGGAGAGACACATGCAGAATCCCCCAAGAGTGCAGAAAGCCAGGATATCCAAACAAAGGAAGAACGAAAATTCCCAATCACCACCAACACATCCCCCAACCAGGGGAAGAGAAGACCCAAAAGGAGCCTCTGCCTATAGGAAATAGGAAAGAGAAACTCCTCCCAGGGTCACCTGTTCAAACTATGGAGCTCCAGTATATTCCAGTGCACCCATCAGGGTCACAGGACACTAGCCAGGGTGCCAAAAAGGCTGCCCAGACTCCCACCCCAGCTAAAGGGCAACAGGACACCCAGACATTTCTCCTAAGAACTCAAGAGCTTACCCACATCCTTGATGAACCAACACAGTGTCACTAACCGCAGGAAGGAATCATTAAGTGCCCCAGTGCCTAGACCACAGAGATACTCACATGCAACTCCAAGACGGAATACAGCCAAAGTACCCGCACAGAGACTGCACTACTGCATCTACCCAGAACCAATACTAAACACCTTATTGAATGATCAATATAAAACACAGCTACAGGAGGAAATCTCTCTCCTCAAAGCCCACTCCAGAGTAACAGAAGAAGCAAGTGCTCTACCAAATGACCAGACATTCACAAAGAGATACTAGAAAAATGAAAAAAAAAAACCAGGAAAATATGACATCACTAAAGGAATACAGTAATTCTCAACTACCAGACCACACAGGGTAGGAAACCCTCGAAATGGCTGAAAAGGAATTATGGCAACAATCTTAAGAAAACTCAAAGAGATATGAGAAGACTCAGTTAGACAACACAATGAAGTGAGGAAAAAATATACAGGATATGAAGGAGGAAATTTACAAAGAGATTACCACCTTATTAAAGTAAATAGTAGAACTCCTGGAATTGAAGGATTCACTCAACACCATCATAAGAATCTCAGCCAAGAACTTAAACATCAGGTTAAAACAAGCGTAAGAATTTTTGAACTTGAAGATGCTATTTTCAAAATAATCCAAGCAGAAATAGAAAATATAATTTAAAAAAATGAAGAAAATCTAAAAGAGATAGCAGGCAATCTTAGGTGCACACACATCTGAATCATGGGTGTTTCAGAAGAGGAGGAGAAAGGAAAAGGCGTTGAAGATCTGTTCGATGAAATAATAATAGAAAACTTCCCAGGTATAGGGAGAAACACAGGCATTCGGATCCAAGAGGCTCAAAGATCCTCAAACAGATTCAGTCCAAAAAGGTCCTTTTTGAGACACATTATTGTCAAACTGACAAAGCTCAAAGACAAAGAGGGAATCTTAAAACAGCAAGAGAAAAGCATCAAGTCATCGATGAGGCAGTCTGCATCAGACTAATGACAGACTTCTACACAGAAACTCTATAGGTCATAAGAGAATGGGATAGTATATTCAAAATACTAAAATAAAAAAATTGTCACCCACCAGACCCCACGCTTCCTGTGCAGAAGTCAGGACTCTGCACTGTGCTACCAACAATGGGGGAGGCACCAAGCAGGTAGAAGAATAGGACAGCCACACACCCAGGCCTGACCCACCCATGCAGAAGGCAGGACCCCATGCTGCATGACTGCTGATGGGGGAGGCAACCAGTCAGGCAGGAGAACAGCCCAGCCACACCCCCCCCCCCACCTGTGCAGTAGATAGGACACCACACTGCACCACTGCTGATGGCAGAGGCACCCAGGCAAGCAGAAGAATAGGGTGGCCACATGCCTAGCCTGTGTGGCCCACACAGAAGGCAGGACCCTATGAGCTGTGCCACTGCCATGAGGTTTCACACAGCTTCTGTGGAAGTGGTCCACAACAGCCACCACCACAGCTTATACTGTTGCAAGGATGGCTCTCTACCTTAGTAACATCCAGGACCACTGTGCAGGTGGCCCACTACATATTTGACTTCATTAACACAATGAAGTAATAGGTTTAGAGTAACTGGACAAACCTGGAAAAAGAGGAACAGGTCTTTCTCCTAGAAGTACACTCCAGAGTAATAGAAGGAGCAACTGATCCACCAAATGAACTAAAATCAGTGTAGAGATACTAGAAATATGAAAAAATAAGAAAATATGATACCACCAAAGGAATTCAGTAACTCTCAAGTACCAGACTCTATAGAACAGTGATGGAGTTTGCATGTATTGTCTTCCCAGAACTCCTACAGAACTCTGAACCTCAATGTGGCAGTTTGAGTCATTGGGGTGGATTCCTCATGAATAAATTAATGCTCTCCCTGGTGGGAGGGGGTTAGTGAGTGAGTTCTCACTCTATTAGTTCCCATGAGAGTTGGTTGTTTAATAGACCCTGGCACCCCCTCTTCCTCTTTCTTTCTTGTTTCCTCCCGCCACATGATCTTGTTGTACCCACTGGCTGCCTGCAACTTTCTGCCATGAGTAGAAGCAGCCTGAGGCCTGCACCAGATGCAGCTGTCCCAGAATTGTAAACCCAATAAACCTCTGTTCTTTATAAATTGCCCAGACTCAGGTATTGTATTATATCAACACAAAACAGACTAATACAAACAGAAAACCCTTGAAATGACTGAGAAGGAATTCCAATTAACTATCTTAAGGAAACTCAATGAGATAAAAGAGGACTCTGTAAGACAATGCAATGAAATGAGAAAAAATATGCAAGATATGAAGGATGAAATTTACAAAGAGATTAATATCTTAAAAAAGAATGTAGCAGAACTCCTGGAACTGAAAGATGCAGTCAATGAAATAAAAAATGCACCTGAGAGCTTAAGTAGCAGATTAGAACAAGACAAAGAAAGAATATCTGAACTTGAAAATGGTCTTTATGAAATAACTTAGGCAGACAAGCAAAAGGAAAAATGAATTTAGAAAAAGTAGAATCTCTAAGAAAGCAGCAGACAAACTTAAGCACACAAACATCCAAATCATGGGTGTTCCTGAAGGGGAGGAAAAAATCAAAGGCATTGAAAATATATTCAATGAAATAACAATGGAAAACTTCCGAGGTATAGAGACAGACACACATATGTGGATCAAGGAAGCTAAAAGATTCCTAAACAGTTTCAATCCAAAAAGATCCTCTCTAAGACACAATAAAGTCAAACTGGCAAAGCTCAAAGACAAGGAGAATCCTAAACACCATAAGAGAGAAGCATCAAGTCACTTATAAGGGATCCCCCATTGTACTAACAGCAGACTTCTCAACAGAAACTCTACAGGCAAGAAGAAAATGGGATGACATATTCAAAACACTAAAAGAAAAAAAACTGCCAGCCAAGAATACTATACATGGCAAAGCTATCCTGCAGAAATAAGGGAAAAATACTGTATTTCCCAGAAAAACAAAAACTGCAGGAATTCATCAACACATGACGAGTCCTGCGATAAATTTTCAAGGGAGTCCTGCATCTGGAATCTGAAAAACAATAATCACTACTATGAATACACAAGTAAGAACAAAACCTACCAGCAAAATACAAATGAAAATTAGAAAGACAAAAGAAATTAAATCTTACCCCCTCAAAAAACCCCCACAAACATGGAAGACCAATAATCAAGGGAGAAGAAATGAAAAAATGATACTCAAAGCATCTAAAAAAAAAGAACATAATATGCCAGGAATAAGACAACATGTCTCAATAACAAACTTATATGTAAATGGATTAAACTCCCTACTCAAAAGACACAGACTGATGGATTAGATCAAAAAGCAAGTCTTCAAGAGACTCATCTCACCAATAAGGATGCACACAGACTTAGTGAAGGAATGGAAAAAGATATACCTTGTAAATGGAAACCAAAAATGAGCAGGAGGGGGCCGGCCCGGTGGCGCACTGGATAGTGCGCTGCTTGGGAAGCGCGGTGGCGCTCCCGCCCGAGGGTTCGGATCCCACATACAGACCGGTTCCCGCTCACTGGCTGAGCGAGGCGCGGGAGCAACGCCGAGGGTTGCAATCCCGTTGCCGGTCCCCGGTCCAGTATGGGGGCAACACTGAGGGTTGCGATCCGTTGCCGGACACTGAAAAAGACAAAAGACAAAAGACAAAAAAATAAAAAAAAAAAAAAAAAAAAAAAAAAAAAAAAA
>NW_007734568.1:21756-67376 GCF_000696425.1 Galeopterus variegatus | reverse complement strand
ACAAAAAAAAAAAAAAAAAAAAAAAAAAAAAAAAAAAAAAAAAGAGCAGGAGTAGCAATTCTTATATCAGATAAAAAAGACTTTAAACCAAAAACATTAAAAGGAGACAAAGAAGGCCACTATATAATGATAAAGGGATCAATCCAGCAAGAAGACATAACAATCATCAGTATATATGCACAGAACACTGGAGCACCCAGATATATAAAGCAAACACTATTATCTCTAAAGAAAGAGATAGACCCCAATACAATAATACTGGGGGACCCAAACAACCCCCTATCATCATTGGACAGATCATCCAGGCAACAAATCAACAGAAAAACACAGTATTTAAACTACACTTTAGACTACTTGGACCTGGCTGATATCTACAGAAATTTCATACAACTAGAGAACATAAATTCTACTTATCAGCATATGGAACTTTCACCAAGATAGACCACAGGTTAAGTCACAAATCAAGTCTCGATAGCCTTAAAAAATTTGAAATCACCTCAACTATTATTTCAGACCACAATGGATTAAAACTATAAATTAATAACAAGCAAAGCTCAGGACACTATACAAATACATGGAAATTAAGCAATAGGCTCCTGAATGACCTATGGGTGCAGGAAGAAATTAAACAGGAAATCAAAAAAATTTCTAGAAAACAATGAAAATAAAGATACATCAAAACTATGGGATACTGCAAAAGCAGTACTAAGAAGGAAGTTTGTAGTGATAAATGCACACATTAAAAAAATAGAAAGATTCTATGTAAACATCCTAACTCTATGCCTAAAAAGACTAGAAAAACAAGAATAATCCAATCCCAACGTTAGTAGATGGAAATAAATAAGATTAGAGCAGAACTAAGTAACATAGAGACCAAGAACAAACAAAAAACTACAGATATCAATGAAACAAAAATTTGTTTTTCTTGAGAAGATAAACAAAATAGACAAACCATTAGCTAGGTTAACAGCAAAACAAGAACAACAAAAAGAGAAGACCTAAATAATGAAAATCAGAAATGAAAATAGACATTATAACTGATTCCACCAAAATACAAAAACTCATTACAGACAATTATAAATAACTAAATGCCAACACTTTTTAAAACCTGGAGGAAACGGATACATTTCTGGATGTATACAAACTACCAAGACTGAACCAAAAAGACATAGAAAACCTGAATACCCTAACAAACAATGAGATTGCAGCAGTAATCAGCAATCTCCCAGTGAAGAAAAGCCCAGAACCAGATGGCTTGATAGCTGAATTTTACCAAATTTTTATAGAGGAATTAATACCAATTCTCTTCAAACTATTCCAAGAAATTGAAACAGAGGCTACTCTCCTAAATTCATTCTGTGAGGCCAGCATCTCCTTGATACCAAAACCAAAGCTACAAGAACCACGAAAAAACTATAGACCAGTATCTCTGATGAGCATAAATTTAAAAATCCTCAATAAAGAACTATCAATCAGAATACAGCAACACATCAAAAATGATATACCATGATCAAGTAGGATTTACCCCAGAAATGCAAGGATGGTTCTATACATACAAGTCAATAAATATGATACATCGAATCAACAAAATCAAGGAAAAATCCATATGATTATCTCAATAGATGCAGAAAAAGCATCTGACAAAATTCAACATCCCTTCACAATAATGGCTCTTAACAAATTAGGTATAGAAGGAAAGTAACTCAACATAATAAAAGCCATCTATGACAAGCCCACCACCAATGTCATCCTGAATGGGAAAAAACTGAAGGCTTTTCCGTTAAGAACAGGAACAAGACAAGTATGCCCACTCCCACCACTCCTATTTTACATAGTAGTTGAGGTACTAGTCAGGGCAATCAGGCAAGAGAAAGAAATAAAGGGCATCTAGATTGGAAAAGATGAAGTCAAACTGTCCATATTTGCAGATGACATGATTCTATATATACAAAAACCTAGACTATATCAAAAAACTCTTACAGCTGGTTAATGTTTTCAGTAATGTTGCAGGATACAAAATCAATGCCCCCAATCGGTTGCATTTATATCCTCCAATAAAGAGCTAACAGAAAGAGAAATCAAGAAAGTAAGCCCATATACAATAGTCACACACACAAAATAAAATACCTAGGAATCAATTTAACCAAGGAGGTGAAAGATCTCTACAGTGAGATCTACAAACCACTACTGAAGGTAAAGAAGACACATAAAGTTGGATAGACATTCTATGCTCTTGGATTGGAAGAATTAACATTGTCAAAATATCCATACTTTCCAAAGTGATCTACAGATTCAATATGACCCCCATCAAAATACCAAAAACATTCTTCACAGAAATAGGAAAAACAATCCTAACATTCATAAAGAACAAAAAAAGACCCTGAATAGTGAAAGGAATCCTCAGCAAACAAAATGAAACAAAACAAAACACAACAAAGTAGGAGGCATAACACTACCTGACTTCAAATTATACTACAAAGCTACAGTAACCAAAGCAGCATGGTACTGGCATAAAAACAGACACTTGGACCTGTGGAACAGAATAGAGAACCCAGAAATCAACCCACACACTTACAGCCAATTGATATTTGACAAAGGCAACAAAAACATACCTTGGGGAAAAGACTGCCTCTTCAATAAGTGGTGCTGTGAAAATTGGATATCCATATGTAGAAGAATGAAACTAGACCTACACCTCTCACCATATACCAAAATCAACTCAAAATTGATTAAAGACTTAAGTATAATACCAGAAACTGTACAACTACTTAGGGAAAATATAGGGGAAACACTTCAGGAACTAGAACAGGGCAGGACTTTATGAACAAGAGCCCCAAAGTACAGGCAACAAAAGAAAAAATAAACAAATGGGATTATATCAAACTAAAAAGCTTCTGCACAGCAAAGGAAACAATCAACAGAGTGAAATGACAACCTACAGTGTTGGAGAAAACATTGGCAAAATATACATCCAACAAGGGATTAATATCCAGTATATAGAATGAACTCAGGCAATTACACAATAAAGAAACAAATAACTCAATTAGAAAATGGGCAAAGGAGCTGAATAGACATTTTTCAAAGTAAGAAAAATGGTCCATGGCACTTAAAAATTCCCCAACATCACTAATCATTGGGGAAATGCAAATTAAAACCACATTGAGATATCACTTCACCCCTGTTTGACTGGATATAATAAAAAAAGACAGGAAATACAAATGCTGGTGAGGATGTGGAGAGAAGAGAACACTCCTACACTGTTGGCTGGACTGTAAATTAGTACAACCACTATGGAAAACAGTATGGAGGTTTCTCAAACAACTACAGATAGATCTTCCATATGACCCAGCAATCCCACTTCTAAGTATATACTCAATAGAATGGAAATCATCATGTCAAAGGGATACGTGCACTTCCATGTTCACTGCAGCTCTATTTACAATAGCCAAGATATGGAGCCAACCTAAATGTTCATCTGCAGATGACTGGATAAGGAAAATGTGGTATACATACACCATGGAGTACTACTCAGCCATAAAAAAGAATGGAATTCTGCCATTCATAGCAACATGGATGAGCTTGGAGAAAATTAGGTTGAGTGAAATAAGCCAGGCACAGTGGGAAAAATACTTCATTTCCTCACTCATAAGTGGGAGCTAAGAGAGAAAGAAGGAAGGAAAGAAAGACCACAGTGGTATATTGGACTTGCAGAGGGAGAGAGCATACCTAGTGCTGCAGAGTAGGGTGGGGAGTGATGGGGAGGGAGGGTGGGAATTAATTAGGCGGGGGACATAGGAATAATCGTAATTTGTGGTAATTGGCATGGTGATAGTATTGATCTAGCCATCACATCTTGGGCACAAGTGGTAACAGTCAGCTTTGTACCCCATGAATATGCGTAACCAGTTAAAAAAAATGCCAGACATGAATACTATACCCAGCAAGGCTATCTTTCAGAAATGAGGGGAAAATAGTTTATTTCCCAGACCAAACAAACAAACAAACAAACCCAAAACAAAACTGTGGGAGTTCACCACCACATTAGCCCTACAAGAAATCGTCAAGAGAGTCCTTCATCCCTACCATGAATACACAAAAAAGAACAAAATCCACTGGTAGAACAAAAATGCAAACAAGAAAGAAAAAGAAACTAAATCTGACCACCTCAAAAACCCAGCAAACATTGAAGACAAACAATAAAAGTTGAAGAAAGATATATAAACCATTCAAACAAATTCAATAAGAAATAAAGGACATCAAAATTGTAAAAGATGAAATCAAACAATGTGTGTTTGTGAATGATCCTATATATAGAAAAACCTGAAGACTCTACTACAAAAAAAACCAATAACCAAAAACTAAGAAACACAAAAACCTCCTAGAGCTAATAAACAATTTCACTAAAGTTGCAGGACACAAAATCAACATGCAAAAATCATTGGCATATTTATACTAATTTTATACTCTGATAACAAACTAGAAGAAAAAGAAATCAGAAAGTAAGCCCATTTACAGTAATCCACACACACATAAAAGAAAAACAAAACCCTAAAAATAAATTTACCCAAGGAGGGAAGATCTCTACAACAGGAGCTACAAATCGCTGCTGAAAGAAATCAAAGAGGACATAAAAAGATGGAAAGATGTTCTATGTTCCTGGATTGGAAGAACTAACATTGTGCAAATGTCCATACTACCCAAAGTGACCTACAGATTAAATGTAATTCCCATCAAAATATTGGTGACATTCTTCACAGAAATAATAAAAACAATCCTAACATTCATATGGAACAAAAAAAGACCTGAATAGCCAGAGCAATCCTGAGCAAATATAAATAAATAAATAAATAAATAAATAAATAAAGCCAGAGGCATAAAACTAGCTGACTTCAAATTATACTGCAAAGTTATAGTAACCAAAATGACACGATTTTGGCATAAAAATAGACACTTGGGGACCGGCCCGGTGGCACACTGGAGATTGCGCCACCTGGGAGTGTGGCGGCGCTCCCGCCGAGGGTTCGGATCCCATGTGGAGACCGGTTCCCGCTCACTGGCTGAGTGTGGGGCGGGCGCAACACCAAGGGGTGCGATCCCGTTGCCGGTCCCCGGTACGGGCGCGACACCAAGGGTTGCGATCCCATTACCGGTCAGTAAAAAAATACAGAAAGGAAAAAAAAAAAAATAGACACTTGGGCCAATGGTACCAATCCAGAAATCCCACATACTTACAGCCATCAGATCTTTGACAAAGGTAACAAGAACATACATTGTGGAAAAGATTGCCTCTTCAGTAAATGGTGCTGGGAAAATTGGACATCCATATATAGAAGAATTAAACTAGATCCGTACCTCTGGCAATACACCAAAATAAACTCAAAATGGATTAAAGACTTAAATATAAGCCCTGAAACTATAAAACTCCTAGAAGAAAACATTGGGAAAAACTCCAGGATGTAGGCCTGGGCAAAGACTTTATGAATAAGACCCTAAAAGCACAGGCAACAAAAGAAAAAATAAATTAATGGGATTATATCATACTAAAAAGCTTTTGCACAGCAAAGGAAACAATCAACAGAGTGAAAGGACAACCTACAGAGTGGGAGAAAACACTGGCAAACTATACATCCAACAGGGGATTAATATCTAGAATATAGAAGGAACTCAAGCAACTACACAGTAAAGAAACAAATAAGCCAATTAGAAAATGGGCAAAGGAACTGAACAGACATTTTTCAAAGGAAGATATACAAATGGCCAACAGACATGAAAAAATGCTCAGCATCACTCAGCATTAGGGAAATTCAAATCAAAACCACATTGAGATATCTCACTCCAGTCAGACTGGCCATTATCAAAAAGACAGAATAAGAAATGCTGGCGAGGATGCAGAGAAAGGGGAGCCCTTCTGTACTGTTGGTGGGATTGTAAATTAGTGCAGCCATTATGGAAAACAGGATGGAGATTCCTTAAACAACTACAGATAGAACTGCCATATGATCCAGAAATCCCACTGCTGAGTATATACCCAAATGAATGGAAATCATCACATCAAAGGGATGCCTGTACTCCCATGTTTATCACAGCTCTATTTACAATAGCCAAGAGTTGGAACCAACATAAAAGTCCATTGATGGGGGACTAGATAATGAAAATGTGGCATATATCCTCAATGGAATCCTACTCTGCCATAAAAAGAATGAAATTATTGAAATTTTAATAACTTTTTTTTAAAAGAAGTGTGACAGAGTGGTGGGACAGATGAACCATGTCTCTATTTCTGCAAGGCAAACAGCCTAACTTAAGAGTAAACAGGATGGAAGAATAGAAGGGGATTGGAAGCACCACTTAAGTTTTTTGGGAAGGACTATCAGGACACACCCTGCAGAGAACCTGCATCTCATGAAGGGAGGACGCCAAGATCGGTGGGAGCGTGAATCACCTCTCTGCATTGGACACCAGCGAAAAAGAGCGTTTAATAGCCCAATTTGTTTCAGTATTGCATAGAAGACAGCTTTGGGTATTCACAGAACTGATTGTATAGGGAGTGACTCGATGTATTTGACTGTGTAGTTGGGGCAATGAGCCAGTAGAGTTTGAGTTATTTCTGTTAATGTTCCCACCTGTGGCTGGAGGAGGACTGGGGGAGTTTGATTATATGAAGGTAAACTAGAGGCTGTGGACTGATAGCCATCTTTGTCAGCTACAAAGCCCTATAAACGTGCAGAATTCTGGGGTGTTTGTATTTTTCAGAAAATTTCCCAGTGACTGTGGAGAGTAAACAAATGCCTGTTCATCGAATGAAGGAATAAACACAAAAGGGCCAATTTCAGAGTTGATCAAACTAATTTACATACAATGTCCATGTGAGCTAACCACTCAAAGAAAGATTTTCTTTTTTCTTTTTTTTTTTTATATTTGAAGACCAACGAAACAGTGATTCAGGTGCATCTTGTAAACCTGGGAAAAGGAACAAGCAATGGAGAGCAAGACAGGTTGAAAAACCGGCTGACTGGCCCAGCCAGCTGACTGTCCTCCTGCATAAACATAATAGTCACAGGTTCTGTCTTTTGATGTTTTTAATTTTCTGCCTTCAATCACTTAGGATTCCCAGTGAAGACCTTTCACTGAATTCATACCCCTGTATTGTCCAGTCCTGTCTATATTTAGAACCTCTAAAGATTTTTTAAAAATGTAGTTTTATGGGGCCGGCCTGTGGCTCACTCGGGAGAGTGCGGTGCTGGTAACACCAAGGCCACGGGTTCGGATCCCATATAGGGATGGCCGGTTAGCTCAGTGGATGAGCGTGGTGCTGACAACACCAAGTTAAGCGTTAAGATCCCCTTACCGGTCATCTTTTTAAAAAAAGAAGGAAAAAAAATGTAGTTTTATGGGGCCGGCCTGTGGCTCACTCGGGAGAGTGCGGTGCTGGTAACACCAAGGCCACGGGTTCGGATCCCATATAGGGATGGCCGGTTAGCTCAGTGGATGAGCGTGGTGCTGACAACACCAAGTTAAGCGTTAAGATCCCCTTACCGGTCATCTTTTTAAAAAAAGAAAGAAAAAAAATGTAGTTTTATGACACTTAAATTTTTCTTTTTTTTAAAAAAAATGAGAAAGCACTATTGAGGACTCTTTATAAAAAAGAATGTGCAAATATTCAATAATCGTTTTAAGGTTTATTAGCTAAGTGAAACATATCTGTCAACAAATTATCAAGTATATTTTATGAACTTCCCCATGTCAATTGGGTTATATGCAGCTCTGATTCTTATTGAAAATGCTAGTAGTTTTAGGTGAATGAAGGTTAGCTACTCATCTACAATCTCACTACCAATTTTCCATCAAGTAAAACTTCAGACCAAATTCTGTCCCTCACAAGTTTACTAATCAATCATCCATTAATAAAGAGTCACAGAATAATTCATTAAACTGGTTACAGAAGCTCAGTGTTTCCGACTCTGATATTTTTGGATGATCCAACTACACAGGTATAAAAGATTTATTCAGGGAACTCACAATAACTTTCCAAAGGCAAGATCCTGTTATGCCTACAGTCATTATCAGCCAAACAGAAATCCCCCAACTTAATGGCTGGACATGGGACCATTTAAGGAACAAGCTACAGAAGCCTCCTAATGGTGAGGGTGATAGACCACTCTACATCTTATCACTACATTTATGCAAGGATGCAGTGTGTCCTTAAAATATTTTAGCCAAATTCATGTATCTTATATCACCAGTGAACACAGGCATGCATACATATGCATGCAAACACAGGTACATATGTGTATGAGTGCATACACATTATAATAACATGGCCTAGGTCAAGGGTCAACACATTTTTTGTAAGAGTCCAGGTAGTAAATATTTTAGGCTTTTCAGGACACACAATCCCTGCTGCAATATTTGTGTAGCAACATCTATGTTGAAACAACTTAATTACACCATTGTAACATAAAACCAGCCATAGTCAATATGTAAGAGAATGAACATGACTGTGTTCTGGTACTTTATTTATGGACAATGAAATCATAATTTTATATAATTTTCTCATGTAATAAAATATCGTTTTCTCTTTTGTCTTTTTCAAATGTTTAAAATGTAAGGTGTGGACAGATTAAATAATTATTTTTGAGAACATCTGCATCACTCTCAACAGTAGTGTTAAAATGTAACTTCAGCTGCATATATTTCAGTGTGTCCAGCTGCTAATGATGTTTCTCTGTGGAAAGAAATCATTCATGAGAATGTCTCATCCCTGTATTATTTTCTGAGTGGCGGCCATGTATCCTCTGCAGTTCCTCATTCAATATCAGCTCACAGACCCTGAGACGATGGTCTATGGCTGCCCCTCCTCATAGTCCCATTTGGACTTT
This sequence comes from Galeopterus variegatus, assembly GCF_000696425.1. Classification (NCBI taxonomy): domain Eukaryota; kingdom Metazoa; phylum Chordata; class Mammalia; order Dermoptera; family Cynocephalidae; genus Galeopterus; species Galeopterus variegatus. The sequence continues at coordinate 58,497 of NW_007734568.1, read as the reverse complement.
AATTTGCTAGAGGCATCCCTAATGAGAACTAGAAGGGACTGAATTGAACAGATTGATGGGCAGAGAAAGGCGCTTTTCTACTGCTGGATACGTCTGATACCCAGAGGAGTGGCACCTGTACCCGGGTGACAGCTCCCTCCCCCAACATACACACAGACACATGCTACACTCATACCTTTTGAATGAGAAAAAAATAAAATTTAAAGAAGAATTTCATTCACTAGGAAATTTAATTCACATCATGAAGATGAAGTCTCTTTGAGATGTAAGTTCATAACCTTTCTTTTTTCAAGCTTTAAGTTCTACTGAAATTCTCAACCCGCTTTCATGAAGGTGATTTCTTGTACCCATTATGTATTCATAAAATTTGGAATTATATACATATACATAATAAATTAATATTTAATAAAGAAAAAGTATAAAAAGTTATTCTCAGCTTGTAATCATGGGCCATCCCCGAACTGGCAGTGGGAAGTATTTGGTCTGTAGAGTGTGGCTTGCCACTGTCATCTGGGCTTGACAGTCAATTTCTGACACGATAGCATGTATCCTGTGGCTGGGAAAGATGAGGAGTGGAAAGACAGTAATTAGAGCACGCATGCTTGGTAGTGTTACCTGATTTACTCATTACAAAAGCTCTTGTTATATACTGTGTTATTTTCACCATGTTGTATAAGTGGGAAGGAGAGCTCAGTGACCTTGTAAATATGGAGCAGAGTGTCAGGTACAGGCCTAATTGATTTCAAAGTTTACATGCTTTCCTCTTTAAAATCAAACTTGTGGGTTTTTCCTGGAAAGGAGCACTGATCCCTTTAAAGTGGAGATGGTCTGAGCTTCTGTAGTCAGTCTCTCTGCCGCTCTGCTGCCCAGTTGCAGAGGCCTCATTCTCACTGTGTTGTATGTAACCAGCCCCTTCGAGCACACCGAGAGCAGCGTGGGTGGAGCTCCTCAGCATCATGCAAAGATCCTTACCTGTTTTTTGTTGCTATTTTGTTTTTTGGCCTAGTAGGTTTTTGGAAGCACTAAGAAACCACTAAAGCGATTTAAGCCCTGGATTGACATGATCAAATTTGTGTTTCAGAAATGTAGTGTTGAGATTTGAGGCTGCATTTCAGAACAAGAACTCAGCATCAAATGAATCATTGATGTGACCAGATTTTATAACAAAAGCATAGATATAACTATAAAAGTCTATACTTATTTGAAATAGTAAAAGTATATTCTAAGCTTAAAAAATGGTCATATATATTTTATGCACAGGAGGACCTAAGAAAAAAATGTATAAAACACATGTAAAATAGCACAGTGCTTTCTCTTTCATTTAACCTGAATGTTACATAAAATCAATATTAATTACATAATTGCCCTTCATTTTGTTTTACTTCTTGGAATTTTTGAAATAGAATAATTCCAAATGTTTATCAGAAGGACAATCTTACAATATTTCTTAAAAACACATCGTGTTGACTCAGAAATACCACCTGTAGGTACTATTTTTCTTATGTGAAATAATGTATGTACTAGTATAAAAACTGCTGAATTTTATATAAAAGTAAATCATTGGAAAGAACCTAAATCCCATCAGTATAGCACTAGTTAATAAATAATTACATGGCCGTATGATGGGAAAGTAGGTAGTTTTCAAGATGAGATGGTTCTGTACACATTACTACTGATGAATCATTAACATATATTGTTTCACCTTTGAAAAAAGTGAATACATATTATTTACTTAAAATGTATTATCTGTCAATATCACTCTGTGTTTCTGTTCATGAGTGTGTTAAGGGACACATAGTTTCAAGGAGGGGACTACCAAGAGAAAAAACAAAACAAAATGAAATAAAAGCTAGTTATCTCAAAGGAGGAAAGGGTGCCTGCAGGAGACCTGTTGTTTTGGGTTTTTTCATTTTGTTTTGTTTTTAACTTTATAACCTTTTGTACCTTTAAAATTTTATGTCAGAAACCTGTGTTATGTACTTTTAAGAAGCTATAAATGATGCTACCTAAGGAAGCCTGAAATAGCTGATTTCTTTTATTTCATTTCACTAAATATCCACGTAGCAAGCCAACACAGTCAAACTTCCTCATTACACTTAGTGCTTTTCTTAGAGTAACAAGTATTCAATGGATATTTATTTGTTGTAGGTGATGATTCTTCTGATACTGTTTCTTCCTCATTTGTAAAGAACAAAGTTGATCTTTCCCCACAGCATTTGCTGAAGTTCCCAGTTTACACATATGGAGCCCCAGGTAGTGCTGTGTTAATAGCAAGAGCTCACAGTTACTGAATACTTGTTACACACCATACTCTGCTCTGGGAGTTGTACAGGTACAGACTCATTCAATCCTGTAAACAACCCTCTGCCAATGTGCTATTTTACAGATGAGGAAACTGAGTCACAGATAGCTTAGATAATTTGTTCAGAATCATATATCTACTAAGAACAGGGTCTGGATTTAACCCAGGAGGTATGGCTCCACCGTGCTCTTCTGCACACGTCTACATCACTGGAGTCAAAAAGTCGGTCACTGCTAAACATCCAAATCCTCTGCTTGACCAGGACCATTTTCAGTGTCCTCTACTTCCTTGCACTAGGTTCCCCAAGTGAGAGCTCCAAACCATTTAGGTTGGTGCACAAGGTTCCTCATGACCTTAGGTCCTCAGGCCGCCTACTTTTGCAGTCTTGCCTCTTACTACTCCTTCTGTCATCGGGGGTCCCATGGCACTGAGCTGCATGGAATTTCCCAAAGGATCTGTGCTCACTCTTGCCTGCTTGAAAGCATGTGGCTTTCTTGTGTGCAATGTCCTTTTACTTCTCTATACCTGACTGACTCCCACTCATCCTTAAGAACCAAGATCAGACCCTATATCTCTGCCTTGTGTTGAATGTCCCCCCAAAACTTAATCCCCACTGTAACGGTTGAGAGTGAGAAGTCCTACTGTGGTAATTGAAAGCTGGGGCCTTGAACAGGCGATTAGATTGTAGGACCATGCTGTGGTCAATGGATTAAAAATGGTGGTCATGGGTGTAGTTTGGAGGGCTTTAAAAGAAGAGAGAATGAGGAACTTAGTTTCTCTCTGCTATGCTGTTTTCTCAATGTGATACCTTGCTGTCCCTGAGGTCACCACCAAAGATAGCCTTCACCAGATGTGTTTCCTGGACTTTGGACTTCCTAGCGTCTGAAACTGTAAGCAATAAATTTTGTTTCTTATAAAATACCCAGCTCTGTACATTTTGTTATAATCCACAGAAATGGACTAATACAACCCCAACACTCTTTTTTCCTTGCAACACACATACACCAGCCTGTGTGGTTAGTCCATGTGTTTTTCTATCAGAGCGTTTGTCTGGCTGTACTGTGGTTGTCTGTTAGCATCTCATGTTTCCTCAAGGCTGGGTACTCACTCTTGGCAGTGACCTTATGTCCCCAGCTCCTTTTTCAGTATGTAGGTAAATAGTAGGACTTCCATAAAAGTATTGTAGATGAATAAATAAATGAAAGCTCCTAAAGAAGAACTGAATCTGTTAGACAGTGCTCTCTCTGCTGCATGACTAATTTTCCAAAGATGTTCTGTGATAAAAAGCAGGAGTTGCCACTCCTTCTAAGTTGATTTAAATGATAGAAATAATAAAGAGTATCAGTTAATAAAAAACACTTCCTAAAATTTTGTTTGGGCACCCCAAAATTCAACTATGTTAACTTTCCACTACTTCCTACCTCATCCATAAAATATTTTTGGAAATAATTTAGACAATGATAGCAACTCTTGCTGACCTCCTAGAAGTCTATTCCATTTTCTTGGTATATTGCTAATTAAAGTCAACAGTGGTTCACGCACAATTCTGATTTATTTTAACCATTTCTTAGGTGTTATTCTTTACCCTTAGATGTCAGTCTTCTTCAAATGTGTATGCATGGTCTGTGTTTGTAGACATATCGTTCCAAGTCACCCAGCCTCTCTTTCCCTTAGTCATTTTCATCCAATGAATTAGAGTTGTTATGGTGCCTTAGTTGCTTCTAGAATAATTCTGTGTAAAAAATGATTCAATCTTCTTGTCTAGTGATAAGAAATCACGTTATTATCAGTAAAATTCTATAATGTATTATCACATCCAAGAAAACCGAGGCACTGAGAGATTAAAGTCACACAGCTAGTAAGGGGCAAAGCCAGGATTGAAACCCTGAGAGCTGGACATCAGAAACCATGCTTGTAAGAGACCAGAGATTACCTTGCCACTCACAGATAGTTTTACTTTAAAGGGTTAAAATAATCCTGCACAAATGCAATAAGAGGAGTCATTCACTAAGAAACACAATAACTGTGTTTTCATCCCCAGTTTTATCTCTCACAGGCTATATGACCTTCAGCAGTTCACCGTGTTTCTCTTGAAAGCTCTCAGGTGTGTTTGAGCTGAACGTTTCACTACTCCATGGCTAGCACTGTTTCTTTAGGACATTAACTACCTGGGAATAAATAAGAAGGGAGTATGCTGTGCTTTCATGACTTGAGCCAACCTGCTATTGAAAAAACGTCCATAGTCATGTCTGTGAATCCCCAGTCTATCTCACAAGTTTCATGTGACATCTGTCACTCTCCACTGTCCCCCTTGGTGGGGACTCCACTGCTGCAATGGCTTCCTGGGAGTGTCCCATCATCCTCACTGCTGTGTCAGTGTGAAGTCTCACACCAAAGAGGTTCCTGCCATCTGGTCCCAGAGCTCACCCCCACAACCCTCACACACACACACTCGCTGATGTCCCTGGACACACGGAAATGGGCACTTTCCTTCTGTGCTTCGTTCTGTTAAACAGATACCAGAGCTATACTCTTCTGCCTGCTCAATTCTCACCCAGAGTTGAGTTTATTAGCTCTGACAGTTTCGAACCTATAGCTGTTTTTCCTAAGTTTGTGAAAATTGAACTGGTGAACAAATCTGAACAACAGATATTATATTTTGCTAAGACTCTGTTGGTCCCTTCTGATATCTGAGGCATTGTCATTGGCTCAAGGTTATGTACTTGACATTTATTCTTTTTGATGAATTACCAGTTAGCCCAGGAACCAAAACCAGGATTCTGGTCATAAACACAACTTGGATTTGAGTTGGGTCTTCTCTCACTCCCTAAGTATAGTATGAAAAATCCCCAATAGTGGATAACGCAGTACTCTCCATCTTGCAAGCAGCTAGGTGTGTGTGTGTGTGTGTGTGTGTGTGCGCGCGCGCGTGTGTGTTTAAAAAGATGGAAAGAAGGGCCGGCCCAGTGGCGCACTGCTACAGTGCGCCGCTTGGGAGCGCTGTGGCGCTCCCGCCGAGGGTTCGGATCCCGCATACAGACCGGTTCCCGCATACAGACTGGCTGAGCGAGGTGCGGGCGCAACACCGAGGGTTGCGATCCCGTTGCTGGTCCTGGTCCGGTACGGGCGCGACACTGAGGGTTGCGATCCGTTGCCGGACACGAAAAAAGAGACAAAAAGGAAAAAAAATAATAAAATAAAAAAGATGGAAAGAAGGAAGGACATAGTCACCATTGTGGGGTGGTATGACCACAAAGGCGACCACAAACCAGAAAGTATAAGACTTCATTAGCATTAAAATAATGCTTCCTAAATTTACTGAAGTTGAACCTGAGAAAGTGTCCTCCCTTGAAGAAGACAACTAAAAATGATGATAGCTTCAAACGTGAACCAGCTGTTCTGTGGGTGGGGTTCCCGACCACTCAGCAGAAACACCTTCCAGACATCGTGAAGATGAGTACAGATCACTGATCATTGAAGACAAATTCCTAGCACGCAGTCCTGTCAGCAAGCAAACATTTGGCCCACTCACAGGCAGCCTGCCAGGTGGCGTGAAGCTTGCTACACACCTGGATGGAGCAGATGAGTTCCACTCTGTGCTCGGATGTTGGGCCAGGTGCATTTGCCATGGTCCCAGGAGGAGCCTGGCTCCTGCAGGAGCACACAGCATCTCCTTTCACTTCAGAGTAAAATCTGCAATGCAATTTACTCAGGATGAGCCCAGATTCTTAATTGGGCAGGTGTGTGAGAAAAATCTGGCTGTGAGCACAGCGTGTTCTACCATCGAACTTTTCTGTCGACATCCTTTCAGCACTTCCTGTAAGTCTAACCTCAACTCGGCCAGGTCAGACAGCGGCAGGTGGTGGGGAAGACCGAGGGTGAGAGGAGCATGAAGTTGTGAAAAATCAAACACTAACCTACAGGAGTGATTTTTCCCCTTTTCTCAAGTTCCCAAAGGCCACAGGAAAAAAGGAAGCTCTCATCTCTTCTTTTTCTAGGATCTGCTGATTGATTAACTCTTTCCCTGACACCATCTCTGGCACCTTGAATATGTGTGGATTAACAAAGGGAAGGGGACAGAAGGGAGGGAGGATGAAGGAAGAAGGAGAGAGAGGAAGATTTTGTTTAATTATTGGAGAGATGAAATCACTGCAGGATTGAGATGAGATTGAAACAATTTTTGCCAAGATGAAAAGTTAAAGGAGAAGGATAAGGAAGAGGAAGGAAATGAGCATCTGTCCACTCGGTGTTATGCAGAGGGTCTGAGCCAGGTTCGTGAGAATATCAACATCCTTCTTTCTTCACTCTCATTTCAGGGGGAAAAAAACTCTGCCAATGCAATATTCTACACCATTCATTCTCAGGCGATCTACTAAGCGACTAATCACCTGGGTTTCATTTTTGCCTCTAGCATTGATATCCACTGTATGCCTTTGTATATTTCCCATTGCTTTCATATATCTAATTTTCTCTAATGGGAAAAATAGATTAAGAATACTGCACTAGCCCTCCCCGAGGATATACATAAAAAATAATGCCTATAAGCAATATCAATGGAATGGGGTCCTGCTATCTGCGGAATGTTATTATTGATGCTATTTTGGAAGGCACTCATGGTTATCTAGACTGGGAACCAGGCCAAGTTGAAACTACACCATGTTTTCTCCAAACAATTAAGTCGTTGCCATTTATCACTGCCTAGAAATAATGTCTCCAACACTGTATGTTAGGTATGCAGATTAGTCATATGGCTCCCAGGTAATTACTACAGTCAATGCTCTTGAGCTTAACATACCCCTGAGAACCATATGGACTCCTACCCACCCAGGCAGGGCAACAGGGTGGTGGAGAGCCCAGATACTGCTCCACAAGCCTGCCATACTGACTTAGCCCATGTGCCTCATGTGTGACAGCTGCTCCAGGAATAATGAGCTTCCCCAGGCTTACAAAACAAGCTTCAGCCCTCTGGGTTCCTGCTGGATCTTCCAGCTGCAGAAAGGTACGACTCTCCTTACCCCTGAGGATCACTAGCTGTGGAGGAAGTTAGAGTCAACTACTCAGCTTCCTATGGATCCAATGCAAAGTGCAAGATCCCCAGGTAACTTGTGACTTTGGACTGGCCTATGTGACAAGGCTCACCAGGTCTCATCTGGTTTCTATGCACACCGTAGGGGGCAAGAGCTCATAATACATCTTATGAAAAAGATCCCCCCTAAAATTGATGTGTTTCATGAATTTTAATTTCAGTTTATGGGCAGATTTAGAAGTGTTTTTTTTCCCCCTCACCTCTGCAGTTTCCTAAAATAAAGAAGCCCAAATAAAAAATTTAAGGTTATGCAAATAATTTCCAAAAAAGGCATTTGAAATGGCGCTAATAGTCAAATTTACTTAGAAGTGAGAAAGTAGCAGGGAAAACGTAGAGGAGGAGAAGCAGAAAAGAAAGTGATTAGGGGAAATAGGGATCAATTTTTTATAGAAAACTTCATAAGTTCATGATGGAAATAAGGGTTGCGTAATAATAATGATACTGATAATCGTTATAATAATAGCTCACGTTTGAGCTCTTATTCTGCTCACCACCTTACGTGCACTGTTTCATGTAATCCTCAAACAACTCTGCAATAGCTTATTATCCTCATTTTAGAAGTGGTGCTAATGGCTGGAGAGACGAAGGATTACAGAAAAAATTTCTATACTCAGAAATTTTTTCTATTTCTTGTTTTTATCATTTTCTAATAATATATTCTCTAAAATTGTAGACAGTGGACAAAAGAAAGAAGCCAACATTTGGAAGATGCAGGGTTGAAGCAGGTGCCTGAGTGTCCAAATGCTGGAAGGGGCTCTTTAGAATTCTTGCTCTCAAGATACCTGCCTCTGGGAAGATTTTTGTCTCAATCATCTCAGATATATGAAAATTGCTTCTCTAAAAGACAAGAAAAATAGCAATGGCTGGTTACTCAGTTGGTTAGAACATGGTGCTGATAGCACCAAGGTTCACAGTTCAATCCCTATACTGGCCAACCACCAAAATACAAAAACAAAAACAACTATAGCAGTATGGTCAATATGACCCCCCATCCAAATGTTTACTCTCCCTAAGCCTTCTTATTTCTTCCATGTTTATTTATTTATTGTGAGAGGTATTAAATGCAGGATCCATATGGACTAGGGCTGATATTGGCAAATGTAATATGAAATGACGTTTGGTGTTCCTCACCTGACTCAAAAATTCTGAAGGACATGTGAGTATCTTTTACTTAATTAGAGGATATTTACATCAAAGGCTGAACACATTTAAATTGTCTAATACAAGAACCATCAACTTTTGTCCTAACATTGTTTTCTTCCTCCCACTTCTTGCATTCCTCAGCAAAGCTTCCCCAACACTCACAATGATCTGGTCACCTCATTAATCCTCTAAAAGCACTTCTGTTTCATACATGTTTCACAATCATTATTAAACAACATTTGTATAATTATTTGTTTAGCATATGTTTTTCACAATAGACTGTGAGCTCCATGAGAACAAGAACTGCATCTGTCTTGTTTGGTGTTTTATCTCAAGGATGTATTCTATCAAGCAAATATAGGTGCTTAATAAATGTCTCTGCAATAAATGAATATATATAGTTTATTTCAGGGCCAGCCCGGTGGCGCACTCGGTAGAGTGCGGCACTTGGGAGTGCGGTGGCGCTCCCGCCGAGGGTTTGGATCCCATATACAGACCGGTCAGCTCACTGGTTGAGCGCGGTGCAGGTGCGACACCGAGGGTTGCGATCCCGTTGCCGGTCGCGGTACAGGCGCGACACCAAGGGTTACAATCCTGTTACCGGTCACAAAAAAAGACAAAAAAAACCCCCCAAAAACAAAATATATAGTTTATTTCAGCTAATAGCTTTATTGGTAATGCTCTTATAGTCATACTAAATACATGCCACTTCTTCCTCAATATATCTGAATATGTAATGTCATCAAGACTAATGTCTAAAATCCATACTCTCCTGTCTTCTCACTACCTTATCCTTTGTCATAATAAATTTACACTTGGAGTATTAGAAAAATTTTTATTTAATTCTCCAGCCTCCAGCTTTCTCAAATTCAACTCAGCCCGAATAAGTTACAACACATAACACTCCTGTGCTTTGACACTTTAACACTACTCCCACTGAATTCAGTCAAGACCATGTAGCTGAGCACAGCGTATTTAGAAGTCAAGGAAAATCTAAAGGTGACCAAGAAATTTCTTTAGTTGAGTCAAACTAACTAATAAAGACCATATCTTTCTAAAGTGCAGATCCTTGCTCTTTTTTCCCATCTGCCTAAACATGTGTTAGAACTTCCCACTGTTTTGCTTGGATACTATCTCCTCGTATCTTTTCGAGAATTTCAAGCATCTCATTTCAAAGTCTCATTAATTTTGCTTAATTATTTCTATTTTTTATGAATAAAAATTCTTGTTTACTGGGTCTTGTAGGCTGTTTTTCATGCACTTTAAAGTAAACTTTTAATTTTAGAATAATTCAGACAGAAAAGCTGAGACAATAGTACATAGAGTTCCCATATACCCCACACCAGTTTCACCTAATATTAACATCTTATATTATTATGGTGCATTTATCACAACTAATGAACAAATAGGGATACATTATTATTAACTACAGTCTATACTTTTTTGCAATTTTCCTTAGTCTTTCCTCACTCTTTACCTAATGTCCTTTTTTTCTGTGCCAGGACCACAACTAGCACGCCACATTGCAATTAGCCACCACATATCTTTAGGCTCCTCTTGGGTGTGACAGTTTTACAGACTTTTATTTTATTTTATTTTATTTATTTATTTTTTTTTTAATTTTTATTTTTTTTTTTGTCTTTTGTCTTTTTCCGTGTCCGGCAATGGATCGCAACCCTCAGTGTTGCCCCCGTACCGGACCAGGGACCAGCAACGGGATTGCAAACCTCCGCGTTGCTCCCGCGCCTCGCTCAGCCAGTGAGCGGGAGCCGGTCCGTATGTGGGATCCGAACCCTCGGGCGGGAGCGCCACCGCGCTTCCCAAGCGGCGCACTACCCAGTGCGCCACCGGGCCGGCCCTATTTTATTTTATTTTTGATGTCCCTGGAAGTTTTGAAGCATGCTGGCTGAGTATTTTGTAGAATGCCCCTCAACTGGGATTTGTCTAATATTTCTCCTATGATTAGACTATGGTTACGGTTTGGGAGAAGGAAGACCATAGAGGGAGCATGACATTTTCATCACATTATATCCAGGGTACATATTATCAACACAACTTACACTGTTGATGTCAACCTTGATTGCCTGGTCCTTGTGGTGTTTTTCAAGTTATTTCCTGTAAAGATACTCCCCCATTCCTCTTCAGACTGTACTGTTATGAAGGTTATGTGACCGTGCACAGCCCACACTTAAGGAGTGGAAAGTCATGATCACCTTCGTGAGGGGGTGCATCTACATAAATTATTTGGAATTCTTCTGCATAGGAGAATTGCTGCCTCCCCCAATTTATTATTTTGTACTTTGATGTATAATCCAATACCACCTTTATCTTGCTCCTCATATTGTCCCATCTTCGGTCTTTGGAAACTCTATCAGTTGGCTCCTGTGTCCTTTTAGCATAAGCTGATCACTCCTGGTTTTTTAAAAAATTGTTGTTTGTTTTAGCATATAATTTTTAAAATTTTGTGGCACTACAAGGTGCTGTAGGCTCTTCTTCAACATGGTTTTGATACTATGTGTGCTTGTTTGTAGATCTTCTCAGATGACAGAGAAAGGTATATACTAACCCTTGTATACATACTAACACTTGTTATGTATATACTTGTACTTATAAATAATTCCGTATATATTAAGTATTAACTATATAAAGTATTTATATACATATACACATTATTGCATGGACAGTTCTAGCATCTTTCTTTGCTTTTCTGTAGCATCTCACTCCAATAGTGAGAAACTTGTTTCCCATCTTCCACCATCTATATGCTTAATTATTCAGTTTCAGTATACATGTATGGGGGTTTAAGAATTTTAAATCCATGCTGCTAAAGGAAACAACTTTATTAATCAGAGTACAGTTTTGATGTACAGTTCCTTTGGCTTTTAGTCCAAAATACTCCACTCATTTCCAGTTACTTAGGTAAGGACCTTTCCTCCTAACCCATTTCAATGAGGTTGTAATGCACTTAGATCAGGTGTCACATTCAGCATTCCATCCTGGGATCCCTTAAACTCTTAAGTTATATTTTAAAATTTGCATACATTAACATTAAGATTCACTCTTTGTGCCATAAAGTTCTATGGGTTTTGATGAATGCATATTGTCAGGTATTCACCATTACAGTATAATGCAGAATAGTTTTACTAGCCTAAAAAATTCCCTAAGGGACTCCTGATTGCAAGTTTCACATGTAAGAAAACTGGAAGTTGCCTCTCCATCCTAACAACAAGTAAAAAAATGAAGGTCTGAAAAATCAACAGTGTAGGTGAGGACATAGGACTATCCCTGACCCTAAGATTGGAGAAACAGACAAATGAATACAGGGAGTTGTGACTGACCAGAGCAGAGATTCATGAGAGACTCACAACTCACAATTGCTGTGGGAATCAGTGCCAGGGAAGAAAAACTTGAACTGTAAATGAATAATGATTGGAGGTTCAGTGTGGACAAGCCCGGGAGTTAAAAACTACAGGGGAACCCTGTCAGGGGAGATGGGATGGGCACACATTTTGTAGATCCCCCAGAAGATCTACAAAATACTTACAATAAATATCAGGGAAAATACCCTCATGCTTTCAGCAGGAGGAGAGGAAAAGGAAATATGCCAGAACATTCTATAGTTCCTAGAAAGATCTACCCTTAGGAGAAACTGTTTAAGAACCTAACCTGCTGAGGTTATAGCGGAGCCTAACTGACCTGGCGGAAGAGAAGTACCAAGCTCCAGCCAGCTCCAGCCATGTTGTCTCATCTAAAGGGAGGTGGATTGAGAAACACTTGTGAAGTTCGCAGTCCAGAGACAAAGGCTCACTAGAAGACTGAGCCCAAACCGTAGGACTATCAAACACTCCCCCTGCTCCCGCACCTTACCATCACATTACTAAAGGTTTATTTACAGCAGTTCCTTTTAACCAGTGCATCATGACCAGCTATAGAAAAAAGAAAAAAATTATAAAGCATACAAAAGGCAAAAAACACAGTTTTAAGAGCATCAAAATCAGACATGGCAAGGATACTGGGATTATTAGAACAACAATGGAATTTATAACAACAATAATTAATATGCTAAGAACTTTGATGAATAAAGTAGATAACATGAAAAAAACATGAGCAATTTAAGCAGATAAATGAAAATCCTAAGAACCAGAAGAAAGGCTAGAGGTAAAACTGTGGAATGGATGTAAAGAATGCCTTTGATGGGTTTATTAGTAGGCTAGACATGGCTGAGCAAAGAATATTTGCACTTGAGGATATCTCAATAGAAAACCTCAAAAGTAAAAAGGAAATAAAAAGACTGAAACCCTCCTGCCTAGAATCTCCAAGAACTGGTGGGACAACTACAAAATGAATAATGTATGAGTCGTTGGAATATCAGAAAGAAAAGAAAGAGAGAAAGAAACAGAAGAAATATTTGAAATGATAATGACTGAAAATTCCTCAAAATTAATGTTAGACACCAAACCACAGATCCATGATGTGCAGAGAACACCAAGCAAGATAAATGCCAATAAAACTACACCTAGGAATATTATTTTTTAGGTATTATTTCTGGGTAATCTCTAATACCTAGAAATATTATTTTCAAACTACAGGAAATCAAATATAAAAAAATTCCTACAAAAAGCCAGAGTGGAGATAACTTACTTGTAGAGAAACCAGAATAAGAATTCCACCTGACAGCGCACCTCACCTCCCCTCAGAAGCCATGCCAGCAAGAGAAGAGAATGGAGTGAAATATTTAAAGTGTGAGAGAAACAAAACAAAATAAAACAGAACACAACCTAGAATTCTGTAGCCTAAAAAGTTATCCTTCAAAATTAAAAGAGAATTAAAGACATTCTTAGACAAAAATTGAAGGAATGTGTTTCCAGTTGACCTGCCTTGCAATGAAAGTTAAAAGAAGTTCTTTAAGAAGAATAAAAATAATTTAGGTCAGAAACTTGGATCTTCATAAAGAAAGGAAGAGCATCAAAGAAGGATTATGTGAAGGTAAAGTAAAAAACTTGTTTTTCTTATTCTTAATTACTCTAACAAATAACAGTTTATTTGACAGAATAACAGAGTGGGAGAAAATATTTGCAAAATATGCATCTGACAAAGGATTAATATCAAGAACATACAAGGTATGGAGGTTCCTCAAACAACTGCAGGTAGATCTACCATATGAGCCAGCTATCCCACTGCTAGGAATATACCCAGAGGAAAGGAAAGCATCAAGTCAAAGTTGTACCTGTTCTCCAATGTTCATTGCAGCACTCTTTACAATAGCTAAAAGCTGGAACCAGCCCAAACCTCCACCATCAGATGAGTAGATACAGAAAACGTGGTATATCTACACAATGGAATACTACTCTGCTATAAAAAAGAATGAAATACTGCTATTTGCAACAACATGCATGGACCTAAAGAGAATTATATTAAGTGAAATGAGTCAGGCACAGAAAGAGAAATATAACATGTTCTCACTTATTTGTTGGAGCTAAAAATAAATAAATACACAAGTAACTTGGGGAGGTGGGGGAAGAAGACACAACAATTACAATTCCTTGAAGTTGGTACAACAAGCAAAGAGAAAGGAAATTGTTGGGAGGGAGGTTTCAGTAATGGGCCACAAAAATCAACCACATTGCATATTGACAAAATAAAATTTTTTAAATAAAGAATATAAAAGGAGCTCAAACAGCTTAACAGCAAAAACAAACAAACAACCCCCCCCCAAACAAGTAACCTGAATAAAAAATGGGCAAAGGAGTTGAATAGGCATTTCTTGAAGGAAGATATATGAATGCCCAATGGACATATTAACAAATGTTCACTCAGCCTTCTGGAGATGCAAATTAAAACCACTTTGAGATATCTCACTCCAGTTAGGCTGACTAATATCTAAAAAGCTGAGAAAATAAATGCTGGTGAGGATGCAGAGAAAAGGGAACCCTCCTACACTGTTGGTGGGACAGCAAAATGGTGCAGCCATTATGGAAAATGGTATGGAGGTTCCTCAAACAATTACAGATAGATCTCCCATATGACCCAGCTATCCCACTTCTGGGTATCTACCCAAAGGAATGGAAATCATCATGTTGAAGGGATTCTTGTACTCCCATGTTTATTGCAGCACTATTTACAATAGCCAAGAGTTGGAATCATCCTAAATGCCCATAATCAGATGAGTGGATAAGGAAAATGTGGTATATCTACACAATGGAATACTACTACATTGTAAAAAAGAGTGAAATACTACCATTTGCAACAATATGGATGAACTTAGAGAAATTATTTTAAGTGAAATAAGCAAGGTACAGAAAAAGAAACATCACATGTTCTCACTTATATGTGAGAGCTAATAAAAATAAAAAATTAATATACAAATAAAAATAATAAAGCAATCACTAAAAAGTAAAAAAAAAAGTAAAACTCATATTCTCAAAAAGAAGAGAAAATAAAATTATATAAGATGCTCAATACCACAAAAGGCAGAAAAAGTGGAAAACAAATAGGAACAAAGAACAAGAGCAAGAAATAGAAAACAGTAACAAATATAATAGATATTAATACAAATATATATATATATATATATATATATATATATATATATATATATATGTATATATATATATATGTATATGTATATACGTATATATATATATATGTATATATATATAAAATCACTTTGAATGTCCTAGGACTAAATTTTCCAAATAAAAGATAGACATTGCCAGAGTAGGTTAAGTAACAGGATGTAACCATGTATTGTCTACAAGAAACCCACATTAAATATAGATTAAAAGCAAATGGCTGGAAAAAATATACCATGATAACATTAATCAAAAGAATGCCAAAGTAAGCATATTACTTTCAGACAGAGCAGATTTCAAAGCAAGAAAAATAATCAGAAAAAAAGAATGGAATTACAAAATTTTAAAGTTATTCAGTTCTTCGAGAAGACACAACATTCCTTGAGGTGTATGCACCTAACAACAGAGCATCACATTATATGAGATAAAGACTGATGGAACTCCGAGAAGAAATAGGTGAATCCAATTTACACTTTAACACCCCCCTATCAGAAACAGCAGACAGAAAATCACTCAGAACATAGTAGAACTCAACAGCATCATCAATAAAATGAAAATAAAATATTTCTCAAAGCTTTTGGAATTCAGTGAAAGAAGTGCCTAGGGGGAAATTTATAGCATTGAAGGCATATATCAGAAAAGAAGATCTAAACTCAATCATCCAAGTATCTACCTTAGAAAACTGGAAAACAAAGAAAGAGCAAATTAAATCCAAACTTAGCAAAATAAAAGAAATAATAAAAATTAGGCTAAAAACAATGAAATTGAAAACAGGAAATCAGTAGAGAAAAATTAATGAAACTCAAAGCTGGTTTTTTGAATTTACCAATAAAATAGATAAGGGTCTAGCTAGGCTAAGGAAAAGAAAAATAGAGAGCCAACAGATTACTAACATCAGATATGAAAGAGGAGGCATCACTACAGATCCCATAGACATTAAAAAGATAATAAAGGAATACTATAGACAACTTTAGGCCCACAAATTTGATAACCCAGATAAAATGGACCATTTTCTCAAAAGACACAATCTGCCAAAACTCATGCAAGAAGAACTAGACAATCTAAATAGGGCTATATCTATTAAGAAAATTAAATCAATAATTAATAGTGCTCCAACAGAAAGCACCAGGCCCAGATGGGTTCATTGGTGAATTCTATCAACCATTTAAGCAAGAAATTATATGAATTCTATAAAATCTTTTTCAGAAGGGAGAAACAGAGGCAATATTTTCCAACTCATTCTATGAGGACAGCATTACCCTAATATCAAATTAACAGATCATGAAAAGAAAAGTACAGATCAGTCTGTATGAACAGAGATACACATCTTTAATGAAATATAAGAAAATCAAATCCAACAATGTATAAAAAGAATTATAGACCACTGCTAAGTGAAATGTATTCCATGTATGCAAGGTTGGTTCAACATTCAAAACTCAATCAGTGCAATTAATCATATCATATCAACAAGCTAAAGAAGAAAAATCACATGATCATATAAATATATTTTAAAAGTGCATTTGACATAATCCATCACCCATTCATCATAAAATTTCTCAGTAACTAGCTATTGAGGAGGAACTTACTTACTTGATAAAGAATATCTACACAAAACAAGCAAGCAAACAAACAAACAAACAAAACCTACAGATAAAATTGTACTTAGTTATGAGAAATTCTAAGCTTTCTCACTAAGATCAGGGACAAGGCAAGGATGTCTCCCTTACCACTTATAGTACTGGAAGTCCTGGATAATGCAATAAGACATGAAAGGGAAATAAAAGGTACACAGGTTGGGAAGGAAGAAACAAAACTGTCTTTACTCACAGATGACATGATCTTCTATGTACGTAGAATATCTAAATGAACAGACAAAACAAACAGAAAAAATAAACCTCCTAGAACTAATATGCAATTATAGCAAGGTTTAAGGACACATGATTAATATACAAAAGTCAATTGCTTTCCAACATACCAGCAATGAACAAGTGGAATTTGAAGTTTAAAATACAATACAATTTACATCAGCACGTCCCAAAACAAAATACTTATGTATAAATTGAGCAAAGTATGTATAAGATCTATATGAGAAAAACTACCAAACTCTGATAAAATAAATCAAAGAAAAACTAAATAAATGAGATATATTACATGTTCATGGATAGGAAGACTCAATATTGTCAGGATGTCAGTTCTTCCCAACTTAATATATATATTCGATAAAATCCCAATCAGAATCCCAGCAAGGAATTTTGTGGATAGCAACAAACTTATTTGAAAGTTTGTATTTAAAGGCAAAAGACCAAGACTAGCTAATATAATATTGAAGGGGAACAAAGTTGTAAAACTGATTCTACCCAACTTCAAGACTTACTATAAAGCTACAGTAATCAACAGTGTGGTGTTTGCAAAATAACAGAGAGAGAAATGAAACCAGAAATAGATGCACATATAAATATATATATTCAACTGATTTTTGACAAAAGAGCAAAGGTAATACAATGGAGCAAAAATAAATCTTTTTGACAAATGGTGTTGGAACAACTGTACATTCACGTGCAAAAAAAGTGAATCTAGACACAACTTTTAACCATCTACCAAAAATTAACTCAAATAGGATCATAGACCTTAGAGTAATAGTCAAAACTATAAAACTTACAGAAGTTAAAACAGGAGAAAATGTAGATTGCCTTGGCTATGGCAATAATTTTTAGATACACCACCAAAGGCATGATCTATGAAAGAATGAATAGATAGGCTGAGCTTCATTTAAATTAGCAGAAGTTCTTCTCTGTGAAAACAATGTCAAGAGAATTAGAAGACAATTCACAGACGGGGAGAAAATACTTGCAAAGATTAATTTGTAAAGCACTGTTTCCAAAATATACAAAGAAATCTTAAAACTCAGCAATAAAAAAATTAATATACAAATCAATAAATGTGATACACCACACCAACAACATCAAACACAAAATCTATATGATCTCAATAGATGCAGAAAAAGCATTTGACAAAATTCAACATCACTTTATGATAAAGACTCTCAACAAATAAGGTATAGAAGGGAAGTATCTCAACACAATAAAAGCCATATCTGACAAACTTGTCTCAAATATCATGCTGAATGGGGAAAAGCTAAAAGCTTTTTCTTTAATAACAGGAACAAAATAAGGATGTCTCCTCTCACTGTGTCTATTCAACATAGCATTGGAAGTATTAGAGCAATCAGGTAAGAGAAAGAAATAAAGGGCAACCAAATTGGAAAAGATAAAGTCAAATTGTCACTGTTTGCAGATGACATCATCCTATATATAGGGAAACCCATAATTTCTACCAAAAAAAACTCATAGAGCTTAAAGCAAATTCAGCAAAGTTGCAAGATATGAAATTAATACACAAAAATCAGTAGTGTTCTTGTACCACAACAATGAACAAGCAGAAAAAGAAATCAAGAAAGCAGGCCCATTTACAATAGCTACTGAAAGAATGAAATACTTAGAAATAAATTTAACTGAAGAGGTGAAAGATCTGTACAATGAGATCTACAAAACACTACTGAAAGAAATTAAAGAGGACACAAAAAGATGGAAAGACATCCCATGTTCATGGATGGGAAGAATTAGTGTTTTGAAGATATCCATACTACCCAAAGTGATCTACAGATTCAATGCAATCCCCATCAAAATACCAACAACTTTCTTCACAGAAATAGACAAAAAAAATCCTAACATTCATATAAGAACAACAAAAGACCCCCAAAGACAAAGCAATCATGAGCAAAAATAAATAAATAAATAAATAAAGCTAGAGGCATTACACTTCCTGACTTCTAATTATACTACAAAGCTACAATAACCAAAAAAATGGGAGAAAATATTTGCAAACTATAAATCTGACAAGGGGTTAATATCCAGAATATACAAGGAACTCAAACAACTCAACAGTTAAAAAAAATCCAGTTAAAAAATGGGCAAAGGAGCTGAATAGATATTTCTCAAAGGAAGACATACAAATGGCCAACAGGTATGTGAAAAAATGCTCAACATCACTAATCAACAAGGAAATGCAAACCAAAACCACTATGAGACATAATCTTATCACAGTTATAATAGTTATTATCAAAATGACAGACAATAATAAATGCTGACAAAGAAGTGGAGAAAAGGGAACCCTTCCATACTGTTGGTGGAACTGTACAGTTAGTATAGTCACTATGGAAAACAATATGTTGATTTCTCAAACAACTACAGATAGAACTACCATATGATCCAGCAATCCCGCTGCTGGGTATGTACCCAAAGGAATGGAAATCATCATTTTGAAGGGGCACCTTTACTCCCATGTTCATCACAGCTCTGTTTGCAATAGTCAAGCTAACCAACCTAAATGTACATCGATGGATGACTGGATAAGGAAAATATGGTATGTATACTCAATGGAATATTACTTAGCCATAAAAAAATTGAAATTCTGCCATTCATAGCAACATGTATGATCTTGGAGAAAATTAAACGAAATTAGCCAGGCACAGAAAGAGAAATACTGCATGTCCTCGCTTGTAAGTGGAAGCTAAAAAACAAACAAACAAACAAACAAACAAATAAATAAATAGATGAGGGGGGGGGGAGAAACAGCAATCACAGCAATACACTGAACTTTCCGAAGGAGAGAACAGAACTGAGGTTATTAGAAGTAGGAAAGGGGGAGGGGAAAGAGAGAGGGGTCAGCAAGAAACTGGTTAATGGACTCAAAGAATGATTTTGTACTATAATGACGAATAAGGTAATTGTCCTGATGCAACCATTACATATTGTACACAACTATTGATAGTCAACTCTGTACCCCACAAACATGTATAATCAATTAAATTTCAATAAAAAAGGGCCAAAGACTTTAACAGATACCTCATTTAAGAAGATACACAGATGGAAAATAAGCATGTGGAAAAATCCTCCACATCATATGTCATCAGGGAAATGATGATTAAAACAACGAGATACAACTACGCACATATTAGCATGGCCAAAGTCCAGAACACTGACAACACCAAAAGCTAGTGAGGGTGATGAACAACAAAAACTTTCATTCTCTGATGATGGGAATGCAAAATGGTATAGCCACTTTGGAAGACAGATTGGCAGTTTCTTACAAAATGAAATATATTATTTTCACACAATCCAGCAATCACATTCCTTAGCTTCTACCCAAAGAAGTTGAAAATTTAAGTCCACAAAAAATCATGCACGTGTATATTTATAGTAGCTTTATTCATAATGCCAAAACTTGGAATCAATGGAGATGTCCTTCAGTAGATGAATGCATAAATGAACTGTGGTACATACAGACAATGGAATATTATTTTTTTGCTAAAGACAGGGAGGGGACTTAAGTGCACATTAGTAAGTGACAGAAGCCAATCTGAAAAGGCTACAGACTGTATGATTCTAACTAAATGACATTCTGGAAAAGGCAAAACTGTGGAAACAGCAAATATATTAGGGAATGACAGAGGTGTGTGGGGCGGGGGGAGGTCGAGGGATAAGTAGGTAAAGGACAGAGGATTTTTTGGGCAGTGAAACTATTCTGTATGATTCTATAACGGTGGGTACATGTCATTACACATTTGTGAAAATCCATAGACTATACCGCGTTAAAAGTGAACTCTGATGTAACCTATGGACTTTGGGTAGTTATGATGTTTCAATATACTTTCATCTATTATAACAAATGTACCACTCTGGTGGGGATGTTGTTAACGGGGAAGGATGTGCATGTCTAGGGACAGAGGGTATATGGAATCTTCCAATCAATTTTCTGTTAACCTGAAACTGTTCCAAAAAACAAAGTTTATTTAAAAAAAGAAGCTAAGAACTAAAGAGGAGAGACTATGTCATTTCATTTACATGAAGTTCAAATATAGGCAGGACTAACCTGCACTTCCAGGATAGTTGTTATTCTTGAGAGAGTTCAGCCTGATAAGGGATACAAGGGGTGCTTCTAGGTTCATCTTAAAGCTCACTTTTTTGATTTTGATATTGTTTACTTGGGTTTATTTGGTATATAAATTATCCAGTCTGTGGTATTCTTTTAGAGCAGCACAAAATGGACTAAGACAAGGCCATAGAGACATAGGATCATATCATAAGTGGGTTTCAGGATTAGTCTGAGCCTCAGTTTTCTCAAGAATAAATTAGGAAAACTAATTTTTGGTAACCTGTGTAAACAGAACATATGACTGGCCTGAGTCACAAAACTTATCACCCCTAACATATGTAGATTTTTTTTCTTACTATAAGCAAATAATTTTTCTTTTCTTTTTTTTTATGTCTCATGCAATATTTTATTTATTTTTTTATTTTTAAATTTTTTTTATTATTTTTTTATTTTGTCAATATACAATGTAGTTGATTATTATGTCCTATCACCAAAACCTCCCTCCCTCCTCCCTCTCCCCCCACCCACCCAGGCATGTCCTTTCCATTTGCTTGTTGTAGGAACTTCAAAAAAAAAAAAAATTGTACTTGTTATATCTTCCTCTCCCCATCGCCGGTTTGTGTGTGTGTGTGTGTGTGTATGTATGTGAGTGAATTAATTTATTTATTTTTAGCTCCCACAAATAAGTGAGAACATGTGGTATTTCTTTTTCTCTGCCTGACTCGTTTCACTTAATATTATTCTTTCAAGGTCCATCCATGTTGTTGCAAATGGCAGTATTTCATTCGTTTTTATAGCTGAGTAGTATTCCATTGTGTAGATATACCACATTTTCCGTATCCACTCATCCGATGATGGACATTTGGGCTGATTCCAGCTCTTGGCTATTGTGAAGAGTGCTGCAATGAACATTGGGAAACAAGTATACCTTCGACTTGATGATTTCCATTCCTTTGGATATATTCCCAGCAGTGAGATAGCTGGGTCATATGGTAGATCTATCTGCAACTGTTTGAGGAACCTCCAAACCATTTTCCATAGGGGTTGCACCATTATGCATTCCCACCAACAATGTAAGAGAGTTCCTTTTTCTCCGCAACCACACCAGCATTTATCTTTCAGCATCTTTTGGATTTTGGCCATCCTAACTGGGGTGAGATGGTATCTCAGTGTGGTTTTGATTTGCATTTCCCGGATGCTGAGTGATGTTGAGCATTTTTTCATATGACTGTTGGCCATTTGCATATCTTCTTTAGAGAAATGCCTACTTAGCTCTTTTGCCCATTTTTTAATTGGGTTGCTTGTTTTTTTCTTGTAAAGTTGTTTGAGTTCTTTATATATTCTGGATATTAGTCCTTTGTCAGACATGTATTTTGCAAATATTTTCTCCCACTCTGTTGGCTGTCTTTTAGCTCTGTTAATTGTTTCTTTTGCTGTGCAGAAACTTTTCAGTTTGATATAGTCCCATTTGTTTATTTTTCCTTTGGTTGCCCATGCTTTTGGGGTCATATTCATGAAGTCTGTGCCCAGCCCTATTTGCTGAAGGGTTTCTCCTATATTTTCTAAGGTATACCTGCTCCCCAATGTTCATTGCAGCACTCTTCACAATAGCCAAGAGCTGGAATCAGCCCAAATGTCCATCATCGGATGAGTGGATACGGAAAATGTGGTATATCCACACAATGGAATACTACTCAGCTATAAAAATGAATGAAATACTACCATTTGCAGCAAATAATTTTTCTAAAAGATTTCTTATACAATCATGCACCACATAATAACATTTGGGTGAATGACAAACCTCATTTATGATGTTGGTCAGAACAACAGGCATTACCAGACAGCTAGGTGTGAAGCAGGCTAGACCATCTCAGTTTGTGTAAGTACGTTCTGTGATGTTAGCAGAACAACAAAATCACATAATGACACATTCTCAGAATGTATCCCTGTCATTAAGTGATGCATAACTGTATTTTGCTTATTTCATAGATGTGGAATGTGAGGCAGAGAGGTTCATAACTTGCCAGAGAGCATACAGCCAGTAAAGGGTGAAGACAGGTTGCAAAGAAGAATAACCATGAATTTTAATTATAAAATTAAGAACTTTCAATATATAAATAAATAGGTAAATAGATTTAGAGTGAGCATGAATATGAAGAGATTTTGTGCTAGCTAAGTAATTGTAAGAAAAATGTAATGCTTCTCTTGAGCCAATAAATGCTTATAAAACTTCAATTATATCACTTCTAGTCAAGGTGGCAGAATAGACGGTCTCCTGTGTCACCCTCTCCAAAAAAATCAACCAATTTACAACTATTAAAAAGCAACAACAGCCAAGCTGGGGCCACAAGAGCTGAGGGAAGGAGGAGGAAGCATGAAGGCAGGAGAAGCCACATGAGAGGAAGAAAGGATTGCTCCCACTATTTTGAATTCTGGCTGCTTCAAGGTTGGAGCTGGTGAGAGAATGGAGCAAGAGCTGGCAAAATCCACAACTGTGCCCTTTGTGTTGTTTGGAGGTGGCAGGGGATAGGAGGGCCTTGGTGGCCCTCAGGCCAGCAGGATCACTGGCAGGGTTCCCGTGGACCTGCACAGGAGAGAAGAGCCACAACAACTGAGAGGGGGAGCCTTTCAGAGGCCGGTGAGTCATCACAAGGGACCAGCGCATGGCCCATCCCATGGGAAGAGTTTGGAGTGTGGGCAGTGGAGAGATGGGCCCACTGGGGGAACATTAGGGTGCAGCATGGACAGCTGATCTGCCCCCCAGTTGGTGCTGATCAGTGAAGACTGGTCAGGAATACAGATATGCAGGGGGTGGTTTGCTGTGGAGTCTTGGGCCCAGACCAGAGTTTCCACACATCCCAGGTGTACCAGAACTCACAAAACCTGGAGGTACATAAAGGTCAACAATTAAAACCTGAACAGCATAAAAAGCCTTCCTCAGGGAATCAGCAGCAAAGCAGAAATTTAGCTCAACCACAGGGCTCAAGTATTGATCCCCACAGGAAGTTGCCCCATTTTAAAAGTAAGCAAAAGACAAAATATTAGTTCTAGTGCATAGTTTAAGTGGTGGGAACTGCAAATAATCCAACACCGAACTAAAAGAAAAAAAAAATACCCACAGACCAGAGACAAAGTTTGATAATAACTAGTAAAGGTCTCACTTCACCAAAGAACACCTATAAAACCTAGAAGGACTGGAAACTTCCAGGCTCCCAAGCCAGGGAGAAGGGAGGGCTTGGGGACTCAGCCTTGTCCCCCAACACCCACAACCAGCCCCATGATGACCACTGAGCTACCATGGGAAGCACCATGGGCTCCTGAGCCAGGGCAGAGAGAGGACAAGGGCCTCAGCCTTGCCCCTCTGGTACATGCAACCAGCCCAGTGATGACCACCTAGCTGCCGCAGAAAGCACCCTGGGATCCTGAGCTGGGGTGGTGGGAGACCAAGGGCCTCGGCCTTGCTCCCCTGACACCTGCAACCAGCCCAGCAACGACCAATGAGCCACTGCAGAAAGCCCCCTGGTCTCCTGAGCTGGGGTGGTAGAGTGCCAAGGGCTTCAGCCATACCCCCGATATCTGCATCTAGCCCAGCAACGACTGAGCCACTACTGGAAGCCCCATGGCTTCCCCTCAGGAATGAGGGGGGTGCCACGGTCCTCAACCATGCCCCCCTCATTCCTCCTTCTCCCACCCTATTTCCTTCCCCCTTCCCCTCTCCCCTCAACTGCTCCACAATATCTCAGAATGTAAAAAAAAAATTAATAAACTTATAAAAAAAATTTCAATTATAATCCAAAGCAGAATGATATATACTTGATTACATTTTAAATCTAAATTTGATTAATGTGTTTATTACTCTAGTATCCATAATATTAAAAATATTAACAAATTGCATTTAACTCTTATTTAGCATTCTATTTAAACTGTAAATCTTTGATAAAAATTTCTATACTTATATTTATAAGGATATTGCAAAATTTCAGGTTTTCTACTTCAAAATTTCACAAGAAAAAATAATTCCAAAATCATATATCACAACAACATCCATGAGAAATCATATTCAATGTATACAATTAAAGACTATAAAGAGTATGAAGAGAATTTGTTCTTACTAATCAAACTCTAAGCCACCATAAATTATATACATTTTTTAATAAGACATTTCCTTACAGGTGTGAGTCTACAGAAACTAACATTTTAAACACAAAGCTTGACAAAATGATTTCTATATACTGCTGAATGATTTTTATTTTGTAATTTACCCAATTTGCAATCCCAGCTACTAAGTTCTTTTAGAAAACATATACTTTGAACCTTTTTTCCTATTAAAATGTTATTGTGTACCAAATTAAAAATAATATTATTAAATTTGCCTATTGAGTATTACCAATGTGCAATATAGTGATGGTAGAATTAATCTAGCAGCTATAATATTATTATTTATGCACCATATTGTTAGAGTTTTTAGAATGAGACTCATAATATTTAGTAATAAAAATTAATTTAATAACTTTAAAATAAAATTTTAGATTTATTTTTAAAACTCATTTTTTTCTACGAGGGTGATTTAACTCTTTTATTTCCTGTAAATAGGATCCTCTTCCCTTTGGAAAAGGTGGTCATAGACTTCCATGAGTATGGATTGATAGAAAGAGAAAACACGCATGAGTAATGAACAGGAAGTGATGGCTATTTGGATGAAGTCGAGTAAAGCAAAAAGAGAGTGAAGACCAAAAGCTAATACAAGAATTTAAGCCTACGTGACTGGGATAATGGTACCTGGCAGCAGAAACAGAGTAAGGGAGAATAAGGGGTGTTGAAGTTAACCACTTTGGTTTTAGATGTAGTTGATCTGAAGATGCAAATGTTCAAGGACTAAAAGAAAATGCGGTACTGAAGCTTAGAATAAAGGCCACTCAGATTTGAATATAATTTATTGATCAGCAAAGTGTCGAAATTAGAAGTCTCTACTGGAAACACAAAGATGGAAGAGTTGAGGGCTCAAAATAAAATCCTTGTGATTACTCACACTTATTGGTCAAAGGAGAGCAGCTAGATGTGGAGGCGGGGAACTAGTATCATGACAGCTGTACAACACTTTGCACCTGCAAGAAGATATACCAAGAACTGGAAGAGCAAACTACAATGCTTTTAGGCCTGGGAAATGCTTAGAGATGGAAATATATTATTGGCATAGACAAAATTGATCTGATTTTTTATTCATCCCATTGGGTTTCTACCTTTTCTGAAAATTAACTTGTTCTGGGTTAATGACAGGTAGTTGATTTTCTTTCTAGAGCCCATTTTAAGAAGCATTGTCCTTCTAGAATCCTTTTTCTCTATTCCACATACCCTAAAGTTGATTGTATTATTGTTCAAAATATTTGCTGTGCTTCCCTGAAAGAGGATTTACACATTTGTGCTCTACTGATATCATGCGATTTGCTTTAGTCAATGAAATGATGTGCACCATTTTGAGAAGTTTAAGAGCCATCTTCACGATTTTACCTTGTCCTCTTCTGATTCACAGCTGACCATGCCCCAGAAAGGGGTGACCCTTTAGCCTGGATCCTGGATATAAGAATACAGAGAAGAATGACCTCAAAGACCCAAAAAAAAAAAAAAAAAATGAGGCTAAATAAGAAAGAAACCTTAATTTTAAGTCATTAAGATTGTTGGATTGTTTGTAAGTGCAGCATAGCTTAACCTAAGCTGGCTGATACAGGAGTTCTGCTTTGTTGTCCTAAGGAATGGGCCAAGGGACAGACTAGGGCAAAAAAAACCCAGGGCTGATGTAAAATAGTCTTCCCAGTGTCTCTCAACTGTGATGAGAGGGTGGATTTGACATTTTGAATCAGACAGTTTTTCCTTTTGAGGAGCTTTGCAAGATGGTTAGCATCCTGATCCCTAAGCACTACAAGCCTGCATCACATATTACCTACCCTCACCAGATTATAATACCACCCCAATCATTAAATGAACAAAACCAGAACCTCTGGTAGGTGGTGTCTCTGCACTATGAGAATCACTAGACCAATGGATGACTACAAACTGCAGATTAAGAATGTGTGAATGCTATGTTTCTCACTTAAACATAGCCCAAGAGAGCAAGAAAAGAATTCTGTATTTCTTTGCATCTCCTCCAGTCCTTAACAAATATTGTTGCATGAGCAGTACCTAAAAAACTGAATGAACTAAGATCATTTTGAAATCCAATCTATTCCAAGAGGAGGACCAGAATCTTTCCGTCTTCAACCCAGAGGCAATTTATATCCAAGAAGCAGAATTTCCTAAATGTCAGGATAGAAAATGTGTGAAGTTATACATACTTGTGTCTCTTAGTTCAGTGTAGAAATACTCTCTCATGGGAATTTTATCCTCAAGTAAAATTCTTTTTCTATTGCCCAGGCCGAAAAAAAAAAAAAAGAAAAAAAAGTAAATGGTTGTTAGAAAGGTCCAGGTTATGGAAGATATTTAGTGCACCAATGGAAACTGCTTACATAATTTCTTTTCCATCCTTTCCAGATGTGAATGGTAACCTTGAGCAGCTGTCAAAGTTCCCTGGGCCTTTGCTCTGAGATCACAGAGAGAATAGATAGGCAGCTATGCATAAAGAGTGTCTCCAGTGTTGCTTTCTCTCTGTGGGGCTCATCCCAGAATCTGTGTGTTGTTGCAAGCCTAGCTGCTCCCTTCTCTGCTAATTGGATCATGGATGGTAAAAAGTGCCAGGTTTATCCTTAGGCGATGTAAAGCATTGAGGCTCAAAGAAGAAAAAGGAATCATCTGTAGTGAGAGAAAGCTGGCAAGAAGACAGGCACAGCCATCACTCTTCTAAAATGCTCAGCAGCGAAAGGCATCATACCTGAGGGATTTAGGTTTAGGGTATCAGCACTCTTTATTAAGGTTGTTCAAGATCCTGTATCAAAGGATTGAAAAGGACAAGAGAACCCACAGACCATCACATAAAGCCAGATCAAAGGGGCAGGGGTTGGCCGGCCCGGTGGCGCACTGGATAAGTGCGCCGCTTGGGAAGCGCGGCGGCGCTCCCGCCGAGGGTTCGGATCCCACATACAGACCGGCCGCTCACTGGCTGAGCGAGGCGTGGGAGCAGCGCCAAGGGTTGCAATCCCATTGCCGGTCCCCGGTCCGGTACGGGGGCAACACTGAGGGTTGCGATCCGTTGCCGGACACGGAAAAAGACAAAAAGACAAAAAAAAAAAGGGGGGGGGGCAGGGGTTAACAGAGTCATATCCCTCTTTAGAACATTTACTTACTGTAGTGGGTTAGAAATCGTGATTCTCATTTGATTTTAGAATAAGGTTTTTAGGTAAATGCATGTATGGGGCAAAAGCCCTCGGACATGGGGCCACAGCCCGTAGATAGCGTGGCCAAAGCCCATCCAATCAGCTCTTTATCACTGGTTAGGTATGGGATTGTATACTTTAATTATTTTAGAGATGACAGATGGTTGTCATACGGAGCCTGTTAAGAGATTTTAAGAATTACTGAAGGGAAAGTTGTGGAAAAAATGTTTGCTAGGGGCAAGCTGTCTGTTGGGGGAAACCTTAGAGATAATTGTATTTAGATTTTCTCATAAGAGTGTAACTTTTGTTTAAGGAGAGGTCATACTTTAGGTAATGAGCCAGTTTGATCAATTTAGCTCTTTACTAATTGTACTTTGGAATGTCACTTTAATTTACTGATATTACTAGTTTCCATTGTTAAGCTGTACTTAGCCATGGACAACTTTTGTAACATTGCCTATGTCCTTATGTCCTTCTTTGATGACTGAATCAACTGATTTTTCTTGTGAAACTTCCTTGTCTTGTCAATAAAAAGAAAGGCTGATTTTGGATTGGGGCTGCTCCCCTGATGTGTGGCAGTCCCTCCAGGCCTCATTGATTGTATTTTGAGCAAATTCTTTCTTTCTCTTTTCTCCGTCTCAGTTACACAGAGGAAAGTGTAACAACTTACTTCAGAAAGGTTCTACTGAAATGCTTCCACATGTTTAAATATGACTCAAAATTCTCATTACTTCAGTCACTCCAGGATACTAGTCTTGTAAGTCCACTTGGGACCATTTCCAATTGTTTCATGAAGTATATTATTTGTCCAATTTAGGTTGTGATTTCCCGAGAAAGAGCATTTTCATTCTCCATCAGCTGCAGTGTGATAACTTCATTGAGGAAAGCCTTATCTCTCCGACAAGTTTGTTAAATCTACTTAGGGCAAAGTCTCTATCTCAGTTTTTCTTTCATCTCCCTCCTACTGCTTAGCACAGTGATAGGCCAGTAGTTGACTAAAATAACAGAGTGCATACTGCATCGTATTCTAAGCATTTATTCCCCTTACTCCAAAATCAGTGTGTTAGTCCGTTTCTGTTGCTTATTACAAAATACCTGAAACTCGGTAATTTATAAGAAAACAAAATGTATTGCTTACAGTTTCAGAGGCTGAGGAGTCCAAAGTCCAGGGGACACAACTGGTGAAGGCCTTGTTGATGGTCACAGCGATGCAGGGGTCTCACATGGCAAAGTGGCGCAGCAGAGAGGAAGCTCCTCACGTGCTCTCCTTTTAAAACGCCTCAGAACCATGCCCACGACCACCATTAAACTACCAGCTTATTATTCCATTTATGAGGGTGTGTTCCTCACTATCTAATCACCTCTTCAAGGCTCCACCTTTCAATTACCATAATAGGACTTCCCACCCTCAACAGTTACAGTGGGGATTAAGCTTCAATGACTTGGGGGACCATTCAGTCCACTGCAGTCAGTAACACCAGATAAACATGTTTTCCAGTGAGTAGCAAGTACATCAAGACTGACCAATTCAAAGTTGCAGTGCCCCCTTCTTTCCTAAACTATACCAGAGCATTTATCAAGAGTATGTTCCTTGTAAGAAAACTTGACATACGTCAATTTTCTGAAAGCATGAGTCATGTTAGAATAGTTAGATATTTGGCAGCTCCAAAGGCATAATTTGAGAAAGAGATCCCTGGTTCTTTGTTAACTGCAGAGCATCTAGGTCTGCAGCTCTTCTGAGATAAATATTGCATTCTGTTTATATGATATTCGTGTCCTTAAAAGGAGGAGAAATAAGGCAGCTGGGTGGAGTTTGCCCTTAACTCTCACCCTAACCTGCTCTTCTTGCATTTATATTTTTCCTGGGCTAACCTCAACCTCAGCATGCTCTCTTTAAAGGTTATGGTTGGGGGTGATGGGATTGAAGGTGCAGTGGTTTCTGAGCATCTGAAAACTTTCTGCAAATATTCCCTGACTTAGCTGAGATGACTTCTGTTTGGATTCTTGGGAACAATTACAGATCAGAGTCTACAGACTCCTGGGGAATCTTCTGTGTGTTGAGTACACCTCTTGGAAAAGCTGAAATGTTTTCCAAATTTGACGGCGTTTATCAGGCTTTGTCATTTATTATGCTTCCTTCTGATTCACATTTCCTTGAGATTGGGCCAAGGATATTTATAGATAAATTCAATGCTCTCTGCTGCTCAGGCTCTGGACCATTCTTGATGGCTACTCCAGAGGCTCATTGTGGAAGATAATGTGTGAGGATAGAAATAACATGGGTTTTGAGGTTACAAAACTCTGGATTCATATTTTTGTGTTTTCCTGATTTGTAAAATGGGGATAATACCTAGCTTGCAAAATTATTGTGAGGGTTAAAGGAGCTAATATGTAGACATTATATGTCATTTGAGAAGTGGTACCTTTATTATTTGTCTTGTCACCATTGTTTTCGAAATATTTGGCATGGCTACTGCACTAAACAAGATGAATCTTCTGTCATTCTCTATAAAACAAAATCTATCTTAAAGTAAAGAAGAAGAAAGCTCAAATAATATAATAATGATAATAAAATATGGTTCATAAGAAAAGTACTATTGAGGGCTGGCCCGGTGGCGCACTGGAGAGTGCGCTCCCACCGAGGGTTTGGATCCCATGTGGAGACCGGTTCCTGCTCACTGGCTGAGCGCGGTGCGGACGCAACACCGAGGGTTGCGATCCCGTTGCCAGTCCCTGGTACGGTAACGACACCAAGGGTTGCGATCCCGTTACCGGTCAGTAAAAAAGACAAAAAGGAAAAAAAAAAGTACTATTGAATGAATATAATAATAACATCTCTAAGAGAAGAATGAAGCATCTGCTTCTCCGCTGTGCCATGTCTTTGCAAAGATATTTCTACTTTATCCTTTCCAGATCTCTCCATTTAAATTTCTTTATTTTTCATATGGAGATCACAATACCTGACCAAATACCACATACATTTGTTGTGAGAGCATAATAAGACCTATATATATGGGAGTTTTCTGAACAGTTAAAAGCAATGTGCATATGAAAGTTATTTTTCAAATAACAACTCCTTTACTGGCATGGTTAGGGAGTGAGGGTTTCATATGTGTTAATTTTCATAGAAAGAAAATATCTCCCTTTGTGTGATTTTTTGTGATGATTTTGATAGAAATGGTCTGAAAATGCTTTAGCAACTTTCTTTTTCTTTACATGGTATACAGTGACATTTTCTTTATGATTCATGAACAAGATTATCAACATGAATCTTTCTAGCCTTCTATAAGAGACTGATACTGTCAGAGACGAGTGACGTGTGGAATGCTGTCTTCCTTACACTTAATGACTTCAGACTGCTGAATTGTCATCTTTCTGCCTGTTCTTGAAATTTTGCTGTCAATTTCTCAATCATTTTTTATAACAGGGTACACAAAAATGCCAATATTTTCATTTTTAATTCTACTTATGACTTCTAATCATCTATGGTATAACAAGATAACAAAGCTTAAAAATAAAAGTAGTAGACACCATAAGACATTCCTAGGATCTCTAAGTTCCTAACTTCTTGCGTGCCTTTGTTTTTAATAATAACAGCTAGTGCTTATCAAATATACACTGCATTATTATACATGTATATGTAATCTTGTTTACTCCTCACAATACAAAGAGGCACCATTAACATTCCCAAATGACAGATGACAAAACTGAAGTTTTTGAAGGTTATAGGTTTTGTCCAGGGTCAAATAAAGTGTTTGAGAATTCAAAGCAAGTTTATCTGACTTTACAGCCCATGCTATTCACTGTGTATTTTATTAAGGAACATTAATTATTATAAATAAGTACAGGCAAGTGGTGAAGCCAGAAAATGTCAATTGTCGCGAAGAAGGCGAGAGAAGGTATAAAGGGGAGAAGAAGGCAAGACTGCATTAAATACCAAGAGAACACCCAAGATGAATATTCACAGAATGAAGACCAGACTTCTCAGAAGAAAAATGAAGGATCAGACTCAGGGAAGGGGGGAACTGAGTAAAGACTGCCCTGTAAGGACAAAGTGGACTTCTCTGAGGCAGCTCAGTGTGGAGCAGCCATCTTCCCTGCTCCTGTCTGAACAAATGAAGACAAAAGCTGGTAAAGGAAGAATCAAAATATCACCTTTATTGCCAATAAAAAGTCTATGTCCCAAACTTTTTAATTTCACTCCCAGGGCACTTATCAAAAATGATAATATTTTTATGGAAACTAGGATAAACAGATGCTGCTTATTGTTCCTAGTTGTAGTGGATTGAATTATGTCTCCCCAAAACTCACTGAAGCTTGAATTGTGTCCCCTAAGTTTCATGAATTAGAAACTTAGCCCCCGCTGTGACTGTTAAGAGGGTGGGAAATCCTATTATGGTAATTGAAAGGTGGAGCCTTGAAGAGGTGATTGGATTGTAGGACCGTGCAGTAGTGAATGGATTGAAAATGGTGGTCAGGGTGTGGTTCTGAGGGCTTTAAAAGGAGAGTGAATGGGTGGATTCTCTCTGCTCTGCCGCTTTCACAACTTGATACTCTGCCATTACTGAAGTTACCACCAAAGAAAGCATTCACCAGATGTATTCCCTGGACTTTGGACTTCTTGGCCTCTGAAACTGTAGCAATAAATTTCGTTTTCTTTATAAATCACCCAGTTTCAAGTATTTTGTTATAAGCAACAGAAATGGACTAATAAAGAAAATTGGTACCAGAGAAGTGGGGTGTTACTTATAACAGATACTTGAAAATGTAGAAGCAGCTGTGAAACTGGGTGTTAGACAAAGGTTGGAGGAGTTTGGAGGACTCAAAAGAGAAAAATACGATGGAAAGTTAGGAATATCTTAAAGATTGGTTACGTGGTAGTGGCCAGAATGCTGTTAGAAATATGGACTGTAAAGACCATTCTAAGGAGGTCTCACATAGAAATAAAGAGCTTATTGGAAACTGGGGCAAAGATAAACCTAAATATGAACTGGCAAAGAACTTGTTTGCATTGTGCCCATGCCATAGGACTTCGTGGTAGTTGGAACTTAAGAATTGTGAATCAGAGTATTTGGTGTAAGAAATTTCTAAGCAGCAAAATGTTCGAGAAGCTGCATGGCTACTTGTAACAGCCTACGCTTAGTTATGGAAGCAAAGGCATGACATAAAGTCAGAATTTATAAGGGAAGCAGAGTGTAAAGATTTGGAAAATTTGCAGGTTGGCCATGTGGTAGGGAAGCAGAGAGCATTTTCAGGGGTCAGCCCTTTCATTTCAGGTCCAAAGACCTAGGGAGACAAAACGGTCTTGGGGAACAGTCCTGAGGAGCCCTCCATAGGCTTGCTGTCCAGGACCACTTCAGGAAGTTGCTACCCACAGCAGTACCCCAGATGCTTTGACTGCTCCAGCTGTGGCTACATTGGCCCCAGTTGTGGCTGGATGCAAAGTTTGGGAAAATATAAGCTGGAAGTCTTGGCAGAAGCCACATGGTGTTAGGTCTGCAGGCTCACAGAATACCAGAGCTGTGGAGGGTTGGGAGCTTCCATCTCAATTTCCAAGGATGTATGGAAAAGTCTGGGGTCCCAGGAAAAGATCTTTTGCAGGGGCGGAGTCACTGCAGATAACCTTTACTAGAGCAATGCCAAGTGGAAATGTGGGGTTGGAGTTGCAGCAGAGAAATCCCAACAGTGCCATGCCTAGTGGAGCCATGAGAGTGGGACTGCCATGGATAACCCAGACTTGTAGAGCTACCAGAATGCAACACCAGCTTGTGAGAGCTGAAGCATTAACTGAGACCAGGAAAGCCATAGAAGCAGAGCTGTCTGAGGACTTGGGGACTCAACCCGCACACCAGCATGCAGATGATGTGAACATGGAGTCAAGGTACACGATTCACCAGCTGTAAGATTTGATGCCTGCCCGGCTGGGTTTTGGACTTGTTTAGGACCTGTTACTCCCTTCTTTTGGCCTATTTCTCCCTTTTTGATCTGGAATATGTACCCTATTCTTGTCCCACCATTGTATCTTGGAAGTAGATAACTTGTTTTGAATTTCACAGATGGGACTCAGAACTTTGGGCTTTTGAGTTGAAACAAGTTAAGACTTTGGGGATGAAATGAATGAATTTGCATGTGAAAAGGACATGAGTTTTAGGAGGCCAGGGGCAGAATGTAGTGGATTGAATTATGTTCCCCCAAAACTCACTGAAGCTTGAATTGTGTCCCCCAAGTTTGTGTATTAGAAACTTAGTCCCCGCTGTGACTGTTTAGAAGATGGGAAATCCTATTTGGTAATTGAAAGGTGGAGCCTTGAAGAAGTGATTGGATTGTAGGACTATGCAGCAGTGAATGGAGTAATAATGGTGGACGGGGTGTGGTTCTGAGGGCTTTGAAAAGAGTGTGAATGATGAGGTTACTCTGCATTTTCACAATTTTTTTTTTATTGAAGTCAGCACCAAAGAAAACCTTCACCAGATGTGTTCCCTGGACTTTGGACTTAGCCTCTGAAACTGTAAGCAATAAATTTCATTTTCTTTATAAGTCACACAGTTTAAAGTATTTTGTTATAAGCAACAGAAACAGACTAATACATCAGTGATTAATGCCGTGGAGCTTTGGTTATAGCCAAATCCCAGCCAGCCACTCTATGCGTTGAGAGGGTTAATATTTTGGCATAGCTGAGGCCATTCACAGAACTTCATTTGGGAAACTCCATCACAAAGTATGACTTAGAGGATGTGGCTTAGTGTCTGAGCCAAAAGGGCCAACTAACTAAATCTTGGAAATGAACATAGTAATGACCCACTCCCAGAGACCACTAGCCCGGGGAAGGCATCTTATGCTCCGATGCTGGGCATAATTCCCTCAGAGGAAAGTTTAATTTATGCTCCTTTAGGCAGCCAGTCCCCAAATGGATAAAAAGAGGAGCTGAGGCAAGCATGCCTAAATTATTTTTCCCAAATTCATCTTTCAGGGGAAGCCACTTTTCCTCCCTCCTAGGCAGAGTGAGGAAAGGGTATAAAAAGGCCGGGCGTAAGACCAGCTGGACTCCTCATACAGAGACAGAACCTCAAAAGTGGTGAAGAACATTCCCTTATGATGTTTAATGGCCCCAGGAAAAACTACACACGTGCAATTGGAGAGACTGTCCATATGGGTTGAAATTTTTCAGTTTGAGGGGAATCTAGAGGGCTTGTTTCTGGGTTGATTCAGGTATGAAATAATAGGCATCGAATAGGGAAAGAAATGCCATGAGAAAGTTCTGAATGTGTGTGTGTAGATATGGATGTGTGTTTGTGTCTATGTATATGGATATAAAGAGGGGGAGAGAGAGAAAGAGAGAATGGGCTGCAACTGGGACTATTAAACCTGTTTTTCGTGTTTGGTTTTTGCATTAGCAGTGTTTTAATTTTGTTAGTTGAACGCAATGAAGTCTTATAGTACCACTATTACTTGAATACGTGTAAATAATCACTTAATGAGAAGAACTTAATTGTGATACTTATGATTTAAACAGTGACCACTTTTAAGTGAAAGTCTTTATCACAAGCTTTTTTCTGTTGGTGACTATGTAAGCAAAATGCCTGGGTATTCCGATCCGGTACTCTCTGGAAATGAGGAAAGATGAAATTGCTTCCTGTAAGGGCTTTAACTACACACACTGCACACCCCAAAATCAGGAAGTTAATGAGAACAGCTGGCTGCTAATATTCTAAAGGTAAATCACATTGTCCTGAAAAGGTGAGTCACTATTTGAGACAGGGACCTTTCATCCCTGATGTAAAACTATGCACAGGTCTCAAATTTTCATGTTCATATTCAGGATTTTATTTTGCTAATTGGAAAAAATAGAGAACTAATCGAATCTTCTGCACCAGACCAGCTAGGGACCAAGATCTCACTTAAAGATATACTGATGTTTCCAAGACAAGCAGGGATTTTATTTTCTTTTGAACTCATAAGGTCCTTTCTGTCTACTTAGTGGTAGACACACCTTGTCACTTGCCCTAATGAATGGCAGATCAGTGACTTCCTATGTCTCACTTCACCCAATCACAAGCACTGCAATGCAGAAGACCTACAGGAATCCTTAAGTGCACTTGCTCTTGATGTAGGTGGTTTATTATTATTTTCTAAACACAGCACCCAACTCTAAGCTGAAGGATGTGACAAGACTTTATCTAAAAGGTATTTTCACAGACAAGCACTCACTGTGAACTCAGGAAAACCTGGAGTCATACTGGACTATGCCTAGGGCATGAAAAGTCACTGTCAGAAAACAATAGTGATGGGCCGGCCCGGTGGCGCACTGGATAGTGCACCGCTTGGGAAGCACGGCGGCGCTCCCACCCGAGGGTTCGGATCCCACATACAAACCGGTTCCCGCTCACTGGCTGAGCGAGG
>NW_007734568.1:11676-21435 GCF_000696425.1 Galeopterus variegatus | reverse complement strand
CCGTTGCCGGACACAGAAAAAAAAAAAAAAAAAAAAAAAAAAAGAAAACAATAGTGATGGAATCGACTTGTCAGGCACCTCAATGTTCACACTCTTATGCCACTTCCCAAGGTTGTGCAGGTGAGAATGAGAGAAGAAACAAATCAAGAATTGTGATGACACAAACTTCAAGGTATCCCCAACAAAATCTTCATTTGGAAAATTCACAGAAACAGCTTTCACTGTTCATATTGGCCTGTGGGAAGTACATGCATGTCTTACAGTACATGAACCTGAATAGAAATTTAGTTCACTGTTATGTTGTTCCTTGGAAAATCTTTTGGGAAGCTCAAAAACTTAGGTCATTATCTGACCTTTGCAGAGCCAATTCCATCATTTATCAGTAAAAGTTTTCACATTACTTTTCCAGCCAAGTAGATAGAAGAGATTTACAAAATGGGGGGTGGGGGGTGGGGGTTTTGCAGAGATGCTAGTTAACAGTGGTAAAGTTTCAGTTGTGCAAGATCAACACGTTCTCGAGATATGCTGTAGAACATTGTGCCTAGAGTTAAAAATATTGAATTGTGCACTTAGAAATCTGTCAAGAGAATAGATCTCATGTTAAGTGTTCTTACCACAATAACATAAAGATAAAAGAATGGGAAGATGCTATTTGCCTTTTACACTTAAATATTTCCCTGTTTTTACTCCCACTTATGCCTCTAATCTCAGCTCTCTTCTTTAGTCACAATGTCAAGAAACTTCTACGAAAAGCAGAGCAGTGGAAACAATTGAAATAGAAATATGTTGAGCAAAAGTAAAACCTTCACTGAACAGATGAGTGTCTCGGTGACACAAGCCAGACCTTCGCCAGCAGCTCCTACTCTCCCTCTTTACATCCAAAATCCTTCGGAGAAAGTCACCTTAACATTTTTACTCACTAGTGGCTAGAGTCCCCACCAGAGCCTCATCATTACTGTAAGGCACAAATCTGTTTAAAGGCCAACTATTCTTCAGTTGTATCTTTGAAAGTGAGTTGAGTGATGTATAGAAAACAGTTTGTTACTATACAATACAGGAGTTTATAGAAAACTCATTTTAAAAATGAATAAAATTGGTGAATCTGTATTGACATCACCCCCATTCATTTGCATATTTTACTGGAAAAAAAAAAAAAGACAGTTGAAGTTTACACTCTGGCTAGTGCCCTGGAATATCCTCCAGCTGTTTCACATGTGTGACATCCGTTAGCCACTCTTTCAGTTGCATTTGTATTTAGTTGTGCTGATGATAAACAATTATAGAGGTAGTTTACTTCCTTTTGAAGTTTTAGAGAGGGAGGTCACCAAAATCTGAATGAATCAATAAATTCGTGGGAATGCAACATCTATGTAAGATTTGTTTTAAATGGATTTTGGGGGGGGGTGGTGGAAAGATTTTGATTCCTTGGGCTTTGATGGAATGTGTGAATTGCACAGGCATCTGTGGAGGCTAGTCTGCAGTGGAATGGCCCCGAGCATCTGGGGTAAACAGAGAAATCTTGGCTGACAGCATTTAGCAGGGGTGTCCCATAAGCCACTAGTTCCACCAGATGATTACACAAGTTGTGGGTCTTACAGGCTTCTGGGTACATTGGTCTGGGAATTGCTGAATTAAATGAAGTCAAATGAGTTTCTTTAATACCATAATTTACAGAGTCTTTAGCATACTATGGTGTATTATGAAACTCCAAACAGACTATAATATGCAGTATTTCTCAAACTTCCTTGAATTTAAGCTCCCTTCCCTTTTTAAAAAGTCTCTATCAAAACCAATGTTCTGCAGAATATAATTTAGGAAGTGCTATAAAAAGAATGGGGAGAAGTGGAGAATTTCAGAGATTAACAATAATAACAAGCAGTATTTTTACAGTGCCTCATAGTTTATAAAGTGCTTTCTCATTTATTAGCTCTTTTTATCCTTAAGCCAAGAAATTTTATAGGGGAAGAACTGCTCAAAGACCTTAAAGTGGCTTTCTGAAATATATACAGTGATAAAAAGGAAGAGCATCGACTTGGCTTTAGGACTTCTGACTGTAGTTCAAATATCTTTTCACTATATTCTGCTTTCGTGAGGACATCACATCTTTTGTTTCAGCTTTTGCCATGGGCTACTCCTAAATCATATTTCTCAGCGGTGGCATAACTAGGACTTTCTGTACCAGAGCCAGCTCTGTGAGTAACATGTCCCCAGCCTCCATCGTCTCCTCTCATGCATCTCCCCATTTTTTTGTTCCAACTTTGCCAAATGTCCCAGCAGAAATAAATGACATATTCAAAGGGGGTGATAGAAGAGTTTTTAAAAAAAGAGATTTCATAAAAATGGGAGAGGAATACGGGCAACCAAAAGAAGATGGTCCATTTCCCGGGGCTAACAAGAGCAGCAGCTCTCACCACAGGTCTGGAAAGGCAAGGGGTGGACAGCTGCTGGCCCCTGGAAGAGGAATCTGTGTGCAGAGGGCTTCCCAGCAAGGGAAGCAGCCAAGTTGTGGGGAAACAGAATAAGGCGAGCTGAGGAGACAAACACCCTGATTTCACTTTATGGTCACTTTCTAGTCCCTGAAATTCATCCCATTCAACAAAAGGCCACAGGGCAAGGACCCTCTTGATGCGGTCCATGCAAGTCAGCCTCCCAGGTCCCAGAGCAGGTGGTGATGGAGAACGTAACCTGGGTCTAAAGGAACATTGAACGTACCAGCACACTGGGTATTCCAGGTTGTCAAACTATTAACAACGTAAAATGGGTGGTCCTTAAACTGCCACCCCTAAGTTAAGCAGAGAAGAAAGTCATTCGGAAAAATCTGGGAACTGTGCTGCTCAGCCTCTCTGGGGATGATAATTCCCCGTGGTATCTTAGTTAAACTGCCTCAGTCTCACATGGAGGGCATCTCAGAACTCCTATTTCAGCTAGCGGCAGCAGTAGCAGCCAGCAAGGAGGGTTATGTCATGCTCACACAGTTCCCATCACCCACTGGGTGCATCTTTCTTTGCTGCCGTAGTGTCACTTGAAATACACCTGAGCCTCGGGCCGCTTCTGGTTCTTGAGGTTGTCATACCTTCGGTGGGGGGAATTTTTGTTATCCTAGCTTCAGTGCAGCATGGAGCCCATTTGCTGCCATTTCCTCCAGATTTTATAGTCAAGGTCAGGAACTGCCTAATTAATTTTATGCTCCACCATCCAGATCTCGATAACCTGGTTCCTGTCATTGTGCTGTGCCCAAGTGTGAAAGAGAGAAAAAAGCAGAGGAAGAAAGAGGTAGAAAGAATAAGAACACGAAAGAGAAAGAATAACCCCAGGATCAAATTCTGCTTCTTACATATTTTGGGCTTATTTTGCAAGTCTGCCCAATGTTCATATTTTGTGAGTTTCAGAATTGAAGATCCCCCACCCACATTAATATCAAAAGTTATTAGCAGCATATGCATATCTATAAAGTTAGTTTAATTAATTATATAATGATACTCTGAGATTCTCTGCTATCATCAAGTTCTGTTGACTGCCCTCTACAGCTTTTCAAGGAATCCCATCTTTAACTTTTCCTTGAGATTTCCAGATGTCTCAACAAGAACAAATAGCTGGTGAAGTGATGAGTTATTTTCTTCAAATCGGGTAACTCAACAAAGACCTTTAAGAGACTTGTCTACCTCAAGGAACAATTCTGAACAGGTCCTGATGTTGACTGAATCCGTTTTTAGGAAGAACTCTGACGGGGAGTTCTCGGTTCCATTTTATTAATTATATGCAATATGGACCCCAGCCAAGGATGGCATCTATATAAAAAATACACTGAGCTTCACCAACACTTGATGAAAGAAAGGACCTTATTTGTTTCCCACAACAAATCATTCAAAGATTTACATGTCTTTATAATAGCGTTCTCTTCCTTATGCCATAGTCTCAAATGTACAATGTCCTAAGTACCCTAACTGACCTCTGAACCTCAGGGAAGATGTCTGTCTGGGGCCCAGTGCTCTTTCATGTTCTGAAGGCAAAGAAAAAAGCCCTCCTCAGGCCAGAGCTCGGGTATTCAGGGTACTGATTTCATAACCGTGTTTCCTGGTTTCCCCTGGCAACTGTCAGTCCTTCCAAGGTTATAGTGGATAACAAATTAGAAGCAGCAAAATAGGGGGCTGTTAGAAGCAGGAACACTGAAAAGTGACAAGTGTCAGAAATGGAAGAGACAGAAGGTACACTAACTGGAAATGCCTAGCAGCCCACGGCAGTACGTGTTGGCCACAGAGCTCTTAGATCCACAATCACCCCTGAGGGCATCCCTAGAGTTGAGCCATGAATGGCCCTGAATCATCAAAAAGAGATTAATTTATGTCAAGAATATTCTGTTTAGTAAGGAAAATAAGTTTGCAATACATTTTAAAGGATTTTCATCAAAATGATTACATATATATTTGGTATATTTGAACGATCAAGTTTTAGCTACCTGGAAAATTCTCAGAGTGAGGACATTTCATGTTGAAAATACTAAATATAAAAGTGCTTGATATATGTAAGTTCTGTTGTCTTTGGGAGCAGAGGTGGGTGCTGGGAGGTGCTTCCTGGCATGACAGATGTTAGTCCCTCTTGTTCTGAGATGGAGTTTGCCTGGGTCTTTCCAGTCATGTGCGTGAAGATAAATAGGAACAGTTGGATTAATGAAGGAGGAAAGAACAGAAAAAGCAGCATATATTTTTAAAAAGTGGGAGTTTTAGAATGAAAATTATGGAAAGAGAGTAGTTGATAAAACAACTGATGCGGTAGCTCATAGCTTCCTCAGTTTCTCCTCCCTTCCTGTCCCTCTGCCTCCCGTCCTCATTTCTGCATACCCACTTTCCTTTCAAGAGTCACTGCCAGTTCCAGAAGCAATGGAGCTGCTTAAACAGAATTTCACCCTTCTCTTTATCAATCTGTGGGAGAATAGGGAACTGCTTTCTTTCCATTTCTCTCTGTGTGTCTCTCTGCCTCTGTCTCTCTGTCCCTGTCCTTGTCCCTCTGTCTCTCCCCTCCTCCCAACATTACCCCCCACGCCTCACTTTCCTATTGAGTTTGTTTGAAAATTAGCAGGGACAGGGCAGAGGATGAGGTAACGATGCTCATAGTCTGGCCTGCATAGGCTTTAAACGCTGAGGTATCTTCAGCAAGTGAGAGTGAGATGGGGAGAGGTGTTGGGGGGCTAAATCCATGTGGCAGATCTGTGCTTTTAGAACAGGGCAGGGGCTTCTATCGTACTAGCAACTCTTTGCACATAATTTTAATTCTTGACTAAGTACCTCAACCATTTTAGGAAATTTAGGAAATGAAGCTAAACATTGAAAAACGGTAAGATAGCAGTATTTCCTTTAAAATAAGGAATAATAATCACTACATCTAAACAGCATTATATCAGAGGATCTGGTTAGTGCAAAGTAAAAAGAATAAAAATGATTCAGATGGAAGAAACAAAACTACCATTATTCTCAAATGACATGACAGTTTGAATAGAAAACCAAAAATAATCTCCGGGTAAATTTATTAAAATTAATAAAAAATTATCTGTGTTGGCTAATACAAAATCAATGGTCAAAAGTCAACAGTTAGAATACGTGATCTTCAGAGGTGAAAATGGAGCCCATTTCCAATGAAAACCTACAATATAAATTTCCTAGGAAAAATGATTTTCAAAAAATATGCAAGCTTTTTGTGGAAATTATTATAAAGTATAAAATAGAAATACATTAAAGGAGACTTAAATAAATGAAGAGATATATTGCTCATGATAGAAGACTTAGTAATATCAACTTTTCTCAAAACACAATTCCAGTGACCAAAATCCCCCCAAAATATTTTCATGGAATTAAATAAGCTGATTATAAAATTAATCTATATGAACAAAGAGCCAAGCTTTGCTAAGGCATCCCTGAAATACAGGAATCAGGCAGGAGACTTTTCTCCCCAAATATCAAGGATTATTTTTAAACTATTAAAATTAAGATGGCACAGGATTAACAGAAGCTTAGACTAATTGACCAACAGAACACAATGGAGACTCTAGAAAAGCCATGCAGGAAGGAAAATCTGATATATGGGAGAGTTGGCATTGCCAATAAACGAGAAAATAATGGTCTATTTAGTACTTGTGACAACCATATTCTCAAGGAGAAAAATATAACTTCCTTCTTCATATCATGTAGAAAAATTACCTCCAGACAAACTAAAGATTTCAGTGAAAATAAAAGACATGTATTGGGGGAGAAGTAGATTCTAAATGTATATTTTCATGTTTCTTTTTAAGAAATATGTGTGTGTATATATACACACACATATACTAACTTGTTTTATATGTGATGTAGTTCATAATAAAATGTAAAATGTGTACAGATAAAAGTGCTAACATTTACATTTTTAAAATTCTAATAATTTTGGTTTCTATACTGGATACTCTTTCAAAGAAGTGATATTTCCAATTTGTTTTTTAATATATTATTTCAGCAACTTTGTTTTCCCTGGAAAATATTAAATATGAGTGTTATAGATTTTTGACATTTCTATAATTTCTATAAGCAAAGCTGAAGCCTGGAAGCACTTCTGAGTTCATTCATTCATTTATGTATTTCTGAATGAATTTCCGAATGAATTTCCGAATGAATGGAAGTGTTTCCAAGTCCATTCATTCATTCACTCATTCTGAATAAATCCTGAATAAACGGAAGGATTTCTGAGTTCATACATTCATTTATTCATTCAAAATGAAACCACCTGGTGAACTTGCATCAAGTGACATGATGATAAATAATAAATGAGCCCTGTCCAATTGCAGTTTAAAGTCTGGCCTCCTATGCTGGTTAGCTCCTGTTAGCACTCCATCCCCAGATCCATTTTCCCACTCTTCCTTGTCTCACTTTCTGTCCTGGGATGTCAACCTATGCAAA
Organism: Galeopterus variegatus; assembly: GCF_000696425.1. Lineage (NCBI taxonomy): Eukaryota > Metazoa > Chordata > Mammalia > Dermoptera > Cynocephalidae > Galeopterus > Galeopterus variegatus. The sequence goes on along the minus strand of NW_007734568.1, from coordinate 14,515 downwards.
CTGCCTGATCGAGGCTTCTGTACCCTCCCACTTCTGGTTGGGTTTGGTCAGTGGGAGGCCCTGGTAGAAGACTGGGTAGTTGCAGGAGGGAGTATTTTCGCCCCTCCCATGCCCTCCCTCCCTCATCAAGGCTTTGGTAGCCACTGTCTTCCTAGGTGCCTACAATGCTAGTTAGATGGCTCGTCCTTGCTCTGGCTCTGACTAGGTTTTGACATCACCATTCCCTGCCTTTGCCCTTTCTGCACAAGGAGGGTCAACAGCTTCCCACTTCTCCTAGTCCCGGGTGCTTCACTGTCCCTTATTGGTAACCTCATGCATTCCTTCTCTTCAGCTGAACCTCTGCATGTGTGCCAGCTATTATAGTTACTTACAACCCATAATAAGAACCAGAAATAAAATCAACAAGACACGTATCTGACACATCCCAAGTACCTTCCTGGTGTCGCCTGTCTATGACACTCTCAGCACTTCTTATGACACAGAAAATGTCACAGCACACTGATTCCACGTGGGTCCTCACGGGTCTGTCTTCTGAAGCCCCCAGGCACATGCCCTGGGTCTGTGGCTCTAGTTGCTACGTCCAGAACTCAGGTGAAATTCCACAAGGCAGGGTGTGGAGCTTGGCTTCCTGAACAGAGCCAAGAAGTTCCATAGCATAAGCCAGAGATGCAGAGGATTAGCTCTCCTGTGAAGTAAACACTGACCAATGGGAGAGAGGAGATGGGAGAAAACAGGGCAGGAACCCTCTCTTCTTCTACCACGTTGACGTCCAGCCAGTGCTGAGCTGTTCTCTGTGGCTGAGCAGGTGCAGGTGTGCCTGCCTGCTGTCTCCCTACTCACACAAGCCCTGAAACCGTGGCCGGCCTGGGACCACATCTACTTTAGTCTGCTCCCCATCCTTTCCTTTTGTTTCACTCTCACTGCCCTGGGATGGCACTTCTCAAATAAACCTGCAACACTTTATTTGGACTTGGTTTTTTGTAAAACAGCAGGTAAGACATGGTGCTGTGTTAAATAATAGCAGAGAGTCCTCCCTAGATGCCATGGCTCAGGTTAATCTCTTTGAGGGAGTGATAGTTAAACTGAGACCGAAATGGTAAGAAATTAATCAAATGAACAATGTTTTGATCAAAGAGAAGAGCAATACCCTAGGTTTAAGGCAGGAGAGAGCATGCTTGAGGGACTGCCAAAAGACCCATGTGAACCAAGCATGGTCACAGAGAGGGGAGGGGAGCAAAATGATGTTAGAGAAGCTGGCAGGGGTTCTGTGGACATAGCAGAGATTTTTAGCTTTAGCCTCAGTGCAGTAGGCGAAATAGGAAGGCCATGGGCAAGTTTAAGCAGGAAATGGTCATAATTTATGTGTATTTTACAACCGCAGTCTGGCTGCTATGTAGAAATGACCTATAGTGAGACAACAGCTGAACTGAGAAAATTGATTGGTAGTGTAGACTTAAAGACTGTGATAAAATTGAATTGGAGGGGTGGCAGAGACTAAGAAGAGAAGTAGATGTTACAAAATACATCCTGGAGTAAAATCAAGATATCCAGGTTGTAAATAAATATGGGGGCTGACAGAAATACAAGTGTAGAATCTGACACTTAGGCTTTTGAATTAGCAAATCTGTGGATGATCGTGGGCCATTTACTGAAAGAGACACACTTTGGGGGAGGTCCAGGTGGTGGAGTAACTGGAAATAAAGGGTTCCATTTTTGGACATGCTAACAGAAATACAAGTGTAGAATCTGACACTTAGGCTTTTGAATTAGCAAATCTGTGGATGATCCTGGGCCATTTACTGAAAGAGACACACTTTGGGGGAGGTCCAGGTGGTGGAGTAACTGGAAATAAAGGGTTCCATTTTTGGACATGCTGTGCTTGAGGTACTCATGATACATCAAGGTAGAGATATCAAACAGAAGTTAGGAGCACAGAGTTGCAAAGCAATATTACTGGTAGGCATCATCACAAAGCCAGTATTTAAAGTCATGAGAAAGGATTATATAAGCTAGGAAGAAATGATAGAGGAGAAATAAATAATAAATAAATAAATATCAAGCCCTGTGGAGCAGGAGAAGATAGTAAGAAAAGAGACTAAGAAGGGGCTGTCGAGGAGGTAGGGGAATGTGTGCTCTCAACAGGATCAAGAGCAGAGCGTTTCAAGCAGGGAGTGATCAGCTGGGGTGAATGCTGTCGCCCTGTAGAGTCGGATAAACACAAGAGCCATCCATTTGATTTGACTACATGGAGACTGTTAATGACCGAAAGGAGTGAATTTAGTGGAGTGAGAAGACTGAAAGCCAGAGTGAGAAAAGGGAATAAGACAACACCGAAATACCATTTCACATGCAACAGAAATGATGATTCACCGGCAAGAATTAAATAGACGCCAGGCTCGGTTGAGAATGTGAAAAAGCAGGACTGTTCATACACTTCTGTGGACTTTGTAAATTAGGAAAACCTTTTATGGAAATCAACTTGGCCATAAGAGGGTGAGGGGAGCAGAAGATGCCTATCATTATGACTTGGCTACTTTATTTCTTAGTACTTTTTCTGCAGAAAGTCGTCTACATGCAAGGCTGCTCACTGAAGCCCCACGTTAACAGAGTCTGGGGAGACAGTCTAACTGTCCATCATGGGGAATGGGTAAATGAGTTTATTCAAACAAGGCAGAAATTAATCTACATCAGCATTGGCAAGCTTCAAAACAAAATGTTGAGTAAAAAGAGAGTTGCTAAATAATCACAATGGATGATACCAGTTATGTAAATTTAAAAACATGGTACAATATATAAAAATTTGTGTGTGTGTGTTTGTGTGTGTGTGTGTATATATATA
>NW_007734568.1:5676-11337 GCF_000696425.1 Galeopterus variegatus | reverse complement strand
TGTGTGTGTGTGTGTGTGTATATATATATATATATATATATATATATATATATATATATGAAATTTTAAAAATGCTTATGGGAAGGATGATTCAAGAAACTTCAGGAAAATGATTACCTCCAGTGGAGGGGGTAGGGTGGGCAGAAATGGCAGCACTGACCTTTATCTACTTCTATAATATTTTAAGTTTTAACATAAAATGAGAGATATCTGTCTGCAGAAATATGGAAATATGTTAACATCATTCTTTAAATCTTGGTTGTGGTTACGAAAGTGTTTACTGTATTATTTTCTTCAGTTTTCTATATATTTAGAATATTTCATTTTTTTTAATGAAAAATTATTGAGAAAATAGGGTAAGTGAATCTTGAGCATTTAATTAGAGAATCTTCCCCCTGGCTGATCTTGTCCAGTCCTCTAAGTTTAAGTACCATCTATGTACTGATGACTCCAACATTTTTATTTCCGACTTTAACTTCTCCTGAGTGATAGGCTGATAGGTAGACATAACTGCCTAGTCCACATCATTCATAATTCCTCTCTTCTCACAGTCCGGTTCCCATGCTGTCAGCAAGTTATTTTGGTTTTAGCTTAAAATATATATCCCAATTCTGAACAATTCCCACCACTTCAACTGTTAGCATCGTAGTGCCCTGTGTGCCCAGTAGACTACTAATGGGTATTCCTTTTCTTACTTTCTCTGTTTACAATTCAACAATAGCCTTGTTATCTCTTAAAATGTGAATCACATTATGCCACTATTCTGTTCAAACTCACACTTGAAACAAAATGTAGATTCCTTTTTATGGCCTCTATGAAACCAAAGACATTTTTATATTCCATGTAATCTCAAATATATTTTTGTCGGATGAATAAATGAATGCAGAAAAGGACCACTGAAGGGGTAAAACACTTGGATTGATGCAAGGTAAGGGCACAAGTGGAGAAACCAGCCTTTAATAAGAGGTAAGAAATGTCTCTATTGGTACAAGAGAAAGGATGGAGGTGACTGAGGCTTTGGTGGATGGAAGCAATGGATTTTGTGTTTCATGGTCTTTATCACCTCAGTGAAGTAGGAGGCAAGGTCAGCAATCGACAGAAGTGTGGAGTGTGCAATACATGTGAGGAGAGAAGAGGAACCATGCTTTTGAGGATAAGAAATTAAAATTTCTACGAAAGTAGGATTTCCAACACACCTTTAGTGCCCATTATAGTTTGCAGTTATGAATTTAAGTTAATCCAGTCATCCCAGTCATATCATTTTCTCTTGGGATATTTAACAGCTTGAGTGCAGACACAGAAAAGGGGGGCAGTTGTTGGTTAAGAACAAGAGTTTTGCCACTGGAGTATAGTGGAGGGAGAAAGAGGGAAGAGAGAGGGCAGTGTTAGTACATAATGATTCTATCTAGAGATGGATTGTAAAATCCATGCTGTGCAAAGGGGTACAAGAAGACAGGAAGGAGGTAAGGGATTGTAAGAAATTGGTAGTGTTGGGCCAGCCCGGTGGTGCACTGCTACAGTGCGCCGCTTGGGAGCGTGGCGGCGCTCCCGCCGAGGGTTCGGATCCCACATACAGATTGGTTCCCGCTCACTGGCTGAGCGAGGGGCGGGAGCAACACCGAGGGTTGCGATCCCGTTGCCGGGCCCGGTCCAGTACGGGCGTGACACTGAGGGTTGCGATCCGGTTGCCGGTCCCGGTCCAGTACGGGCGTGACACTGAGGGTTGCGATCCGGTTGCCGGTCCCGGTCCAGTACGGGCGTGACACTGAGGGTTGCGATCCGGTTGCCGGTCCCGGTCCAGTACGGGCGTGACACTGAGGGTTGCGATCCGGTTGCCGGTCCCGGTCCAGTACGGGCGTGACACTGAGGGTTGCGATCCGGTTGCCGGTCCCGGTCCAGTACGGGCGTGACACTGAGGGTTGCGATCCGTTGCCAGACACGAAAAAAAACAAAAAAAAAAAAAAAAAAAAAAAAAAAAAAAAAAAAAAGAAATTGGTAGTGTTAATGGATCAGAGATTTAGATGTAAGGTGAACCGTAGCAGAATGAGCATTAGAAAAGGGAATACTTGATACAGAGGTTTCAAAGGTGGAAAACCAGCAGCCAGGGGATTGGATGGTTGAAGAAAAGTGTAGCAAAAGGTTCTTGAAAAAGAAGAAATCAGAATGTTAAATCATTTTTTAAAAAACAATTACAGATATTGGGTTTTGAGGAGGAAGAAATCAAAGTCTTGGAAATATGGAGGACACTAGGTAAAAGCAACCAGGAGGGAATTGAGGCCATTAACTTAAAGGTTTACTTATTTGTTTGTTTGCTTTCTTCAGGAGGAAATGGGGAGGGGAGAATCGAAAAATCTCATTAAAGACAAAGAGTATAATCACCCTACTTCCTGCCATGAAAGAATGGAATATAGCAGATACAATCTCTTTTTGAGAGGTGGCAGAGGAATGACATCCTCAGGTAATCATGACACCGTGTATACAAATACCAAATCATCACATGCACACTTTGAATATGTACAGTCTTTGTCAATTAAATATTTTAAAAAATAAATAAAAGAATTTGTCCTGTTTGTCTAGATTATACCCAGTGAAGTTCAGCTATACTGGTAACAGTTTTATCAATGTCTCCATACCTTGGCACAAAGTTTTTTATTTGCTCAGTATTTTCTCTCTAGTTTTACTTCACATTATGAGGATTAAAAGGAAAAAAGAAAAAGAAAAAGAAAAAGCTCTTCTGTGATTTTACCAGCTATGATAATGCATTTTTCCTATGGTATTTGATACATAACTTGCAAAAATGAGTTAATAAGGCAGCTAGATTTTTCCCCATTTTTGTGTTTAGTGGAATAAAGAACTAATCAGCTGTGAAAAAAAATAAAAGAAAAGAAAAGGAATTCAGAATGCCTGAGTCATTGGCACCTTTGCTGTGTGTCTTTGGGCAAGTCACTTACTGTGTTACATTCTGAATTTTTAACCTATAATGTAAGCTGGACTACATGATCTCCAAGTATCTGCATAGGTCTATGATTCTATTACCTTATATTTATCATATTTACCACATTGGATTCTGTACTTTACCAGTTTTCAATTATTTTGGAATTATATCTGCTATTTGCTAAAAATGAACTTTAAATACTGAGATTCGTGTAGTTTTCTTCTGCTTCCCAAAAGACAAAAATTCATGGAAATACAGTAATCTATACAGATAAATCTTGGTTATCCACAGTAATAGAGCTTAGCATCATTGATGATAATTGAAACACTGGATAATTTTTAAAAATCTCTGGGTTTGTACCACACTGGTGACTTTATTTTGCAAGCGTACCTTCTTAATTACATTATAAACTAAACATTAAAACCTAAACAAATTTGCATTCTCTAGGTAACTATCAGCTGGGAGCCATGAGGATAAAGAGTTCTAGACTTGCTAATAGGAGAAAGACCAGGCTAAGACTTCCAAATAACTAACAAATGAATGATAATCAATAATGATAATAATAGCAATAATGGTAATCAATCAATAAGTCCATTGAATAATGGTTACTTAACTAAATAAATTTGGCTCTGTTAGGGCATACCCAAATTTAAAAGATCTAGAGTGTAAATGTCCTAGCATAGTGCCTGGAACAAAACAATAAATATTGATTTCCTTCTTTCTTTTCTTGTTCGTTAACAGAGGTTTCTTTGTTTTCTAATTTTTATGAAGGTCATTTCTTATCTTCTTCTCTATTGATTTCAATTCTTGTAGAATAAAGAGATCACAAATACAAAAGAAAGAATGTTGAAGACTTGTTCTATGGCAGAGCTTAATATGACAATAAGAATGGTTTCCCTTCCTGAAAAAGTACTGTTAGGAAATGTGTGCACTCAAAACTAGCATCAAAACTATTTGATTTGCAGATATGGAGTAAATTGCCCCTTTGGTTACTAAGATAGGACTATATAGCACCATGACAATGATTATTATAAGTGACCAGTCTTAAAATGGACAGTTTGAATATAATGCAATATACTTTAACAAATGGGATTTTAACACTCTCTAGGTATTTTCTCTGCTGTGTGAGATCTGCTATGTTAAATCTCTTTGTTCAGCTCAGACAGGTCATTTGTCAAATTCCTTCTCATTATTAAAAATGTATTCAATGGCATTTAATGAGTACATATGGATTCAGAAATGATCACAAATCAAAATTTTAAGTCATATTTTTACCTGCACTCTGCAAAGCTATGAATATGTAGCAGGCTCTTAACATAGACTACTCTTAATGCTCAAGCAGGATCTGCTCCTTATAATATTCACTGAGTTTTTACAGCCCTCTCATTTCAGGTAAGGAAATTATAAAACTCAAAGAGATGGTGCCAGTGTTAGAGAATGAACACTGGGGAATGAGAAAGTGGCTTCCAACCCGAAACTGAAGTTCCAATTCAACTACTCTTACATTTAATGACTTTGTAATTAATGTTTATTAATTTGTTCCTTTATTTAGGAACCAGTGCTTACAGAATGCTTTGCAAATAAATTGTTGTATATAAGTAGCATTAGTATTAATAATAATAATTTTAATAAGTGTAATTATAAACAGAAAATTTAAACTTAGTTTGAAGCACTGCTTCTTGTCTTTGCATAGTCAGAAGTGTACATCACAAAATTAGGGGGTAGGATAACTTCTTTTCAATTCCATGCAGAGAGAGAGAGGCCTTCCAGGTGCTACCTAACATGAAAATATTGATGTTAATAATGCTTGCTATTTACCATGACAGAATATTTCACAGTACTAAGAACTATGGCAATCTAATGATGCCCTCCGTATTTGGGCCAAGTTCTAATCCAAGAATGTCTTTAAAATGTGATTTACAAAAGGGTAAAAGTTGTATGGAAAAGTAGCGGCTTCTGCCTAAAACTAGATACAGACATTAAAGGAAAGTAGGCTTGGTTTTTAGGCCAAGAATGTTAACCAGAGCCTGGTCCGTTAAAACCTCCCCACTCAACTCTCCCTGTTCTTTCATCTACTGACTCTAGAGTTGAGGATGAAGACTTTGGAAGCCGTAGTTGAAGCTGATGAAGCACCAATAGGGGTGGAGCCTGGATCTTTTAACCACTGTTTGGATGAGAGTTGCTTGCTTTGAAATTTACGTGAGCAAGACATAAACTTCTACTTGAGTATGTGTGTGTGCATATGTGTGTGTGCATATGTGTATTTTTTTTGTCTTAGTCCTTTTGTGCTGCTATAATGGAATACCCCACACTGAGTAATTTATATAAAAAAACAGAGATTTATTTCTTACCCTTCTGAAGGGTGGGGAGTCCAAGTTCAAGAAGCCTGCAGCATCTGCTGAGGACCTTCTTGCTGCATCCTTCCATGGCAGAAAGTGGAAGGGCAGGAGAGCACATACGAGAGAGAGAAAGTGAGGTCAGGCTCATTCTTTTTATCAGGAACCCAGTTCCATGATAGATGACACTAATCCACTTATGAGGGCTCTGCATCTCCATCTAATCACTTCTTAAAGGTCCCACCTCTCAAAACTGTTGCATTAAGGATTAAGTTTCCAACACATGAATGTTGAGGAACACTTTCACACCATAGCATCCACCCCTGGACCCCCAAATTCATGTCCTTTTCACATGCAAAAGACATTGATTTCATCCCAGTAGTCCCAAAG
>NW_007734568.1:2900-4775 GCF_000696425.1 Galeopterus variegatus | reverse complement strand
ACATTAAGTCTCAAAGCTGGTGAATAATTTCCTTTGACTCTATGTCACACATTCTAGAACATTGGAGCAGGGGCTGGACCCCCAAAGCCTTGGCAGTCTTGCCCTATGGCTCTGCTGGGCTCAATCCACTCAGCAACTCTCATGGGTTGGAGTCTCATGCCTGCATCTCACCAAGGCTGGTGTTGCACACTTGTAGCTCTAGAGTTCTGGGGATCTTGGCAGTGACACCACTTCCTTGTCTCCACTAGGCACTGCCTACTAGGGTCTGTCTGTGGCAGCTTGCTCTCTGTGGCAAGTTTCTGCCTGGGCCCTTAGGCAGTCCATGACAGCCTTTGAAATCTAGGTGAATGCCACCATGTCCCCATAGCTTGCTAACTCTGTGTGCAGGAAAAATTAGCACCATATGGATACTGCCAAAGTTTATAACTTGTATCCTCCAGAGCAGTGGCCTGAGCTGCACCTGGGATTGCTTGACCCATGGCTGTAGCAGCCAAGAGGTGACATACTGGAATGCAGGGAGCAGAGTCCTAAGGTGCCCCTGAATAGCAAGCCCATGGGGGGAGCCCCAGGCCCATCACCCAAAATCATTCTGCTCTCCTGGAGCTCTGGGGCTGTGATGGGAGAGGCAACCTCAAAGATCTCTGAAATTCCGTCAGAGTCTTTCTTCCACTTTCTTGATGAATAACTCTTGACTCCCATCTGTCCATGGTAATACATCTAGCAAATGGTCCCTTGGCCACACTTTTGGTTTGTTTTCCTAAAGATACCTTTTTACTCTTTAAATGCCCAGGCTATAGATTGTCCAGATCTTTTTGCTCTGCTTCCCTTTTAATTATTAATTCTGTCTTTAAATTATTATTCTCCTCTCACATCTTATTGCATGTGTTAAAAGTAGCCATGCAACTCCTTCTGTTTTTGCTTAGAAATTTCTTCTGCCAGATACCCTAGTTCATTGCTCTTAAATTCTCCCTTCAATAAAGCCCTTGGGCACAGACACAATTTAGCCAAGTTCTTTGTGACTTAAAAACAAGGATGGGCCCTTACTCCAGTTTCTAAAACATTGTTTCTAAGTTCCATCTAAGACGTCATGAGAATGATCTTTACCATCTATAATTCTATAAGCATTCTGTTCACAACCACTTACGTAATCTCTAAGAAGTTCCAAACTTTCCCTAAAGCTCTCGTCTTTTTCTGAGCTCTCGTCAAAATTGCCCTTAATACTCTATTCATGGCAATCTAGGCTTTTTCTAGACTGCTTCTCTAAACTTTTCCAGCCACTGTCCATTATCCAGTTTCAAATCTACTTCCACATTTTCAGATATTTATTATATCCACAGCCCCACTTCGAGGTACTGATTTTCTGTCTTAGTCCATTTTGTGCTGCTGTAACAGAGTACCTGTGACTGGATAGTTTACACAAGTCAGAGATTTATTTCTTACCCTTCTGGAGGCTGGGAAGTCCAAGATCAAGTGGCCCACATCTGGTGAGGGCCCTCTTGGTACATCATCCCATGGTAGAAGGCAGAAGAGCAGAAGACAGAAAGGGAGCCAAACTTACCCTTTTTTTCAGAAGCCCACTCCTGCAATAAATAACCTCCTCACATAATAATGGCATTAATCCATGACCTAATCACCTCTTAATAGTCCTACCTCTCAATACTGTTGCATTGGGGATTAAGTTTCCAATACATGAACTTCGCAGGACATATTCAAACCAAAGAACATATGTATATTTTAGTCTAGCTCTCAGATTAGCTGCTCTTATGATTACATATATGTATATACACACACACACATATATACTCATGCATATATTCACATATAATACATAAAGATATATTTGATTATATATATATCATTACTTATTATATATAT
>NW_007734568.1:0-2848 GCF_000696425.1 Galeopterus variegatus | reverse complement strand
ATATATATATATATATATATATATATATATATATATATATATATATATATATATATATATATATATATATATATATATATATATATATATAATCATATGGGCAGCTAATCTGAGAACTAAACTAGGATCAAACTTCTAGAATGGTGGTACAAGGTCGGAGTGGACCAGCAGTATGACCACCTTGATGCTGAGTACTGAGCATCTGACCAGGGCTTTTACATCTGCACTGGCAAAGGAAAGGATTGGCACCAGACGTCAGGATAATGTTGCAGCCTGCAGATGGAGTCGAGTGGCTATAACATTGTAGGGAGGCATATGTGGCAGGGAATATGGCAGGTCTTGACAGTCACCTCTCAAGTTAGTTCTTTGTAATCATTTGCAGGTGGCAACTAAAGGCGCATTCAGCCCAAGGCTCTCTGATGAGCTACTGCTAGCCCCTGCTGAGCTACGAGCACTGCAAGCTACCTCCAGCCCTGCTGACTTTTTCACTAAAGACCCTGTCAATACCAGGTACACGCTGGGCTTGTACAGGCCATGCTCATCTCTGTGACTCTTCTGTGTTTAACAGCAGGGCAGCTAACTTCATAAATCCTTCACTAAATTTTTCTTCCCAGCTTACATCTCCAAGAAGATTATAGTCCTGTAATATCTTTCTTCTTCCCTCTCTTTACTTCAGGGCTATGTCTGAATGTGATTAGATTTACTCCATGCCAGTGCTTCTGTGTCTGGAGTCACAGACTGCTAAAAGGTGGATCTGAGAGATGCTCGACAATTTTGCTTCTCCATTTTGCCTTTTTATTTCTCTCTGAAGCCCAAGCAGCGTAAGTTAAAACCAATTTATTTCTTTCTCAGACAGGCGCTGCAGCCATTACATTGGGGGTTAAATGGTTTTCACCCTCCTAAAACGGTTAAGATGCCTGTGTTATTGGGTTACTTCAGTTCCCTGTGATCCACACCCTGTTGCCAGTGAAGGTCACTGAGATTTTGGAAGCAGAATAATAGAGTCTTGGGGGAGCTGGTTTTATTTAAGTAGCATCAGCACATCATCGGTGATGAAAAACCTGCAGGTCCTGATATCTCTCTGGATTCTCAGAGCCAAAGCTGAGATTAGAGGAGCTTGAGATAGGCTTTTTTCCTCACTGTATGTGGACCTCCCATTCTTAGGTTCACATCTGTATTGCTAGGTAATTCAAAACTAAAGCCAAAACGTTTCATTATTTTAGTTATACTAAATTTCCTTTTGTATTGTCAGGGCTAGGGCTCAGACCCTTCAAACACTTTGTACACACTGGGTCACAAACCCTTCACGCACAGTTCCACAAGTTAGGTAATAGGAAAACATCCTGGGAGACGTGGGCAAAAAATTAATAGGCTTTATTCAAAACTAGGGGCAGCCGCCCCAAGGGCCTCCTGGAGTATCCTGAGAAGTGCCATATGTCAGAGCCGTTAGTCCTTTATACTTAGGTCCATGACCCAGGAAACCAGGACACCCATGTGCAATTACATTACATAGTAATCAAGGAATACCTGGGCATATGTGGATATTTACAGTAAAAGCTTGGCAAGACTCTGAACATCTGAGGGCCCTACCATTTTCCTGTATTTTCCCTACAACATCCAAAGACACAGAAGAGTGGGGTTGCCAAGGGCCCTTTGGAATGCTGATGTGACATCAAGCCTAGTGCCCAAAAGCTGCTGTGGTGTGAAGTTCTTTCTCCTATTCTTCAATATGTTAGGGAAGAAGATTCTGAGAACTTCTCCGCATAGCTTGACTATACGCCCATCCTAAAATTTAAGGCATTCCCCATTATGTCCCACTCTAACCCCTCTTTTTAAATCTCTGCTTGTCCCACCCTCCTTTCCTCCTCTCCAGCACTGAGCAGTGGTAAGGCAATCCGTCAACACCCGTGCTGTGCTCAGATCTATCCTCCACCTCCCTGAGAAAAGAATGCTGTGATTTGACCACAGAGGGCAGCACCATACATTTCACACCTAGAAAACCCCATCCTTATCATTTTTTTCCCCTTGTATTACAAATATTTAAGTAGAATTAAGGAGAATTAGAGACCTGAGGTGTGAACTGCATGATACTGGCTTTGCTGCTCTTTGAGACAGCAACAGTGGAGTATCTTTAGCTAAAGTGAAATGATGCTATTGCGCACTGTGCTGAGACGCAGAAAGCAGAAGAGGAAGCAGGTGCCCAGCAGTGAGGGCAAGGCTGGTCACAGAGGAAGTGGCCACAGCCCCAGTAGCTGCTCCTGCCAGTTGCTGGGCATTTTCACTCAGCCTCTGCTCAGCTTGCCAGGGTGATGTAACCAAGGGTATGATTTTGATCTTGCTTATTTCTTATCTAGATAACTTGTCTGCTCTTTATTTCCTTGCTCTTTCCTTCGTTTAGATTTTAAAATACTTTCCTAATGCCACTTCTCTGCTTAATAAGCTTCAATGGCTCCTCATTGCCTATAAGATAAAAGTGCATAGACAATTGACTATAATACAGTAAGCTAATAATAGCTAGCATTTATTGGGCCTTTTTAAGTGTGCTGAGCTGAGTGCATTATGCACACGATACCTAGATCTCACAACTACTCTGCAGGAAGTTATTGCCATTGTACAGATGAGGAATCTGAGGCTCTAACAGGTAAGGGCCATTGCTCAGTGCCAATGAGCTACCAACTGGTGAAGCCAGGAGTTAAGCCCAGGGTCTTTTTTGTTTTTGTTTGGGATTTAAAATTTTATTTTATTTTATTTTATTTATTTATTTTTTGTTGCAGTTTTATTTATTTATTTATTTTGAATTTTTATTTTGTCAATATACAATGTAGTTGATTATTATGTCCCATCACCG
>NW_007734567.1:87305-91493 GCF_000696425.1 Galeopterus variegatus | reverse complement strand
TCCACGCAAACAGTGGTCAGATGTTGATAAAAACATGAAACTTTGTTTTTTAACTAGAATTTATTGGTATACAAAACTCCATTTCATAGATAAAGTGGCACATCTTTGCAGCTTCTATTGCACCAAGTATTGAAGATAAAAACAAAAAAAAGAAACATTTGGTTTTGAAAACACTGCAAATAGCCAAGTACAGTACTTTGGTAAATAAAAATTAAAATGGTTCACATAAACACAATCTGTGGAAAGAAAAAATCTACAGGAAAGGAATGACAGACACCAGACAANCTTTTCTTTTCTATAAGCTTAGCGCTGGTGAAGGATGCTGGAAGAGGAGCCGGGGAGGCCAAGGGTCCTTCCTGCCATGGAAGCTGAACCATAACAGTGGAAAGATGTGGAGACTCACACCAGCATTGCTCAAGTTTTGGTCAAGGGACCTGCCAGGGGATCCAACCACAGGCTGAGGTCCTGAGGTATGTGACTGAGTTCACATGATTGTCATGGACGGCCAGCACCAGGGACCTGCTGGATGCTGACATGCAAAGGATTGGAGCCAGAACGTTGAGGTTCCATCCACTGATCATTACTTTCCAGGGTGATCAGCACAGTGAGCAGAAGCCGCTCTGCTTCACGGGTATGCCCTGCCTAAAATAAATTCACTATGCAAAAGTTCCTGCTTTTATGAAAATACATTCTTTACACTGGTACCAGCCCCTTCTCAAGTAACTTTGCAAGGATACTGAACATTTTAATTGAGCTACAAAGTAGTCCTAAAGAGACTAGTTCAATAGAGAGACTCTGGAGAGCAACAGCTCAGAACAAACAGTTAAGAGCCTGCGGTGTTTCAAGGGAATTTTACCTCAGGACAGGAGAAGACCAAGCCATCCACAGGCACGGCTCCTTCCTGTGACCCCCGCCTCAGTGGGGCACAGTGAGTTACACGCTGTACACGCACATGGAGACTGGTGCTCGGTATTATCTCCACTTTCCAGAAATTACCGATTTTCCCATTTCTAATATGTGACGGCAAACTTGTTATAATTTAAATACGCCATCTAGATCTTCAATTCGATGATGTCAATGGAAAAATGCAATTTGCTTTAGAGTCAGAAAAACACACCTTGTCAAAAGTGCCATTATTAAATCGCCTCAGAACAACTGTGAGAAGGCCCCAGAGTTCTAGCAACACCTGTTCTGAAAGCTGAGATGAATGAAAGTATAAATACTGAGAACGGCAAGACAGGAAGAGTACATCAGACTCTGAGCCTAAAGATCGGATACAGACAGAGCCTTGAGGTAAAAAGTGAAGAACTATGCATCTACCCAAAACAGGAGAGAGAGGGCCACCAGTGAGACACACCAAAGTCAAAGAGCTCCATTGTCCTCCCACCTGCAAAGATCCCTTGGCTCAGAGTGACTTTTAGTCAACTCCGACTAGGAATACAAGCTTCCTTTTACCAACAGGCTACTTGAGTTGAGCATTTCACAGAGGTAAACTGATAGCACTCTATGTTGACCCAGTAAAACCCAGGCAGAGTCTAGAGAGTTTCTCAGAATGAGAGAAATTGCACATTGACTACAGGGATTCATATGAGTACAGTTCAATGCCAAGGTCCATCTGATACCACCTACAGAACACGTGAGCAGCTCTCTCCCCAACTTACAAGCTTCATAAAAAAAACAGGCTAAAAGAGTTGAGCATTTCACAGAGGTAAACTGATAGCACTCTATGTTGACCCAGTAAAACCCAGGCAGAGTCTAGAGAGTTTCTCAGAATGAGAGAAATTGCACATTGACTACAGGGATTCATATGAGTACAGTTCAATGCCAAGGTCCATCTGATACCACCTACAGAACACGTGAGCAGCTCTCTCCCCAACTGAACATGGCCCTCCGGCCCACCCCCCGACAATCATCTTTTCACATTGTAAAAGTTCCCCAGCGAAACAGGACCACGCACTATAAATCATCCACTTGAAGGTTCCCTCTAAGCCCAGCTCTAGCTGCCCCACAAAGGAGACTCCACTTCACAAGCCCTCAGAAGCCAGATGGGGTTGAAAAGTGTCTTTAGAGCTTATAAAAGAAATTACAGACGACTACAACTAACACTTAAGATTCTTCTTTCTGCCACAATTTCTCAACTAGAATTTGCTCCTGATAGCATATATTATTAAAAAATTAAATATACACATACGTTCTATCTTTCTAATATCTCCTGGTGACAACTACATTATCTAGAAGTTGTGGTTCTATGTTGTTTAATATAGCTACTTCTCTAGTTCAAAGCTGTTGCCATGGAAATTTTATTTCTTATTTTCACCTTTAAAAAATTCTTTTTTAAAACCCATAAAACCTTTATATACAGTTTACAAGACCAGTAAGTAGCTACGGACCACTGCTCCCTCCCCATGTTTCTCCTGGCCTCACTACAAACTGAGATGATCACATGTAACACAAATCTCTACCAGCCAGGTCATAACACAGAGGCTGAGACAGATTCAGTTCCTAATATAGAGTTCACATAAGTAACTGTATTAGGGTAACAGTTACTGGCAATAGTCATCCCAGGACTAATCATACTGGGCCTCCATTTTGGCTGCCAATGAAGTAATTTTCAAGTGCCCACTAAGGCAACTAAGTATATGAATTCCATCTACCTCACACTTCAGTGAGACTGAGGCGGTAAAGCCTGAACTCAAACACTTAGCTAAAGATATCACTGAAGTTGGATGCATGTACCCCATTCCTAATAAAACAGTAAACAGATCAACTGTAACTAGAAAGCTGTGAAACGATAATAAAAGAAAATTACTGAAGCCATTTGATGAGTTTTTAAAACCACTGTATTATACCCCAGAAATGCTGAAGCCTATTATCAGAATTAGGTAATTTATAAATAAATGCTCCCAATATTCTTTAATAACTTTTTAGCAGCATCTAAAACTTTTAACACCCAATAGGGTTCAAGGCCACCTTCATCGACCAAGTAAATAAAGCAGTTCTACTACTTCTGACAATGGGTCTCCCCTTAAGCTACTTGTGACCCCAGACTCTGGTTCTGATACACAATCTTGATCTTTCTGAGGGGATCTGGTCTTATGCACTTGCGCAGTGCAAAGACAAGAAAGAGTGTTCATTCAGAAAAGCTCAGCCAGTCAGGAATCTGCCCAGAGTTGAAAGCCAAGGGAACACTAGATTCTAACACATTGGATCCCATCCCTTAGAGTGAGTCAAGCAACAGAGACCCTTCACTTGTTTGGACTGAGTACTGGACCTTCAAATTCAGGACTCTGAAATGTGGAAAGAAAAACTGCTAAATATTACAATGTTCTGTACCCAGGGGGAAGCCCAAACCACGATGTCCTGGGAGCAATTCCAAGAAACTACCGATGCTCCAACCACAAAAAGTCAAAGTCAAACAAATGAAAAAGTAAAAAACATCATTAAAACTGATGACAGCAAACAGCCTGCTGATAGAGACAATTCACCGAATCCAGGGCCTACCCAGACAATGATATGTCTATACATGTCAAAACTTTTAGTTTTCTCTTCACCTCTGAATTTTTAAAATTTTGAAGTTTGAGGGGAGTGGGAAACAACTAATAATTTACCTTTTGATATTATTTGTCCAAATTTGATATTATTAGTTTCCCAAAAGGCAAAGACTGTCCAAGATTAGCTACCTCACACATTACAGTTTTAAAGTTCACATCCACCCAATTCGGTTTTAAGAATAACATCTCTCCACTGCCCAAATCTGTCTATTTCACAACTGTGGATCATTCAAAGGCCTTAGCCAAAGTACATTCTCTTCTCTTCTGGTCTAACCTAAGTCACTGACAACTTCTGGCAGGTGCTGGAAAGCTTTCCAAACACTGAAATCCCAAATAGGGAAAAAGAAATGAATGAAAAATTTATGGGATTTCATTTCTACAATACTTAGAAAATTTAGCAACCTATGAGGTCAAGTTACCATTTATTTCTCTGAAGCATCTTTCTAAGTCTAGAACAGTAGGGTACAAAATGCAGTTATTTAAAATGAGAACATGAAAAACCTTAGATACACATATTCTTCCAGTTGTCCTACAACAGCAAGTAACTCTTTAGACTCTTCCTAGGCAAAAACCCAAGAATTCCCTGATTTCTCCCTTTACAGCTACAAATTCTGCTCTACAATCAGAATTCCAGAAT
>NW_007734567.1:84459-85329 GCF_000696425.1 Galeopterus variegatus | reverse complement strand
AAGACTGCTGTGGTGAGCCGGCCAGCACAGTTGTCTCAAGCTGCTGCCTGCTGGAAAGAAATGCCGGGCTGACAGATGCAAAGGGCACAGACTGCTTTTCAGCAAGAACAGAGAAAACCGGCCTAAAAGACCAAAAATGATTTACTTTCTATTACTGCTCAAATTTACATTTAAATTTATATCCCCTTGCTGAACTAGCAAAATCAATTCCATTCTCCTCATAAACCAACTCAAAATGACCTTAAAAAATAAAAAAGACTCCTGGTTCAGCAAGAAATAACACTCAAACATACCAGAGGACACCTTTCTCTACATAATTTAATGCCCCAGATAATTCTAACAAAATTCTCAGAGGCTTATTACAACTTCACCTCCACCTGTGGCTTTTTACATTAGGTGGCATTTGGAGCTCAGAAATTTTTGATGAAAGTCATTAAAATGAATTCCAANAAAAAAAACAAAACAGTCTTCCCATTGTCAACAGACAAGTACTAAAAACAACACTGTAGAACTCCCAGCCAAGCCCAGACCTAATTAACAGTCAGGTGCATTTATCTTATGGCTTGAGTGCAAATGAACCAGCAACACCTGTATCCCATCTGAAGTAACATCAGGATCAGGAAGGAGAGAAATGTAGTTTAATTTCCACCCTGACTATAGGTCACAACCCTCGTATCATATTACCTTGGGAAAACACTTCCTGAATCATTTTCTGAGTAAGTTGTATTAGAAGAAAATTAAACCTAAACACATTCCTGAGTTGGAGATCATTTATAAACTACCCTATATGTTAGTATCAGTTTGAAAATGAAAGAGAAACTAAGAAAACTTGTCTTCTGAATTTCTTACAATTACTCTAAGCTACTCCAT
>NW_007734567.1:79415-82744 GCF_000696425.1 Galeopterus variegatus | reverse complement strand
ATCCCATTGCCGGTCCCGGTCCGGGCGCAACACTGAGGGTTGCGATCCACTGCCGGTCACGAAAAAAGACAAAAAGGGAAAAAATAAATAAATAAATAAAAATACATTAGGTGGCATTTGGAGCTCAGAAATTTTTGATGAAAGTCATTAAAATGAATTCCAAATTCAGTAAATGAATGGTGTCACATACTACTTATGGGACTGGGGGGGAGGCGGTAGGGAGGGAGATGTACCTTTCTGGGAAGCACTTGACGATTTACCAAAGCCCTAAAAAGATTAATATATCCATACCCTTTAACCTGTTAATTCCTCTTCTGGGACTCTGTCCAAGAAAATAATGCAAAACACAAAGATTTATAAATAAAGTTGTACACTGTAGATGATGGCATTCATATAAATGGTAGATTAGCATGGGAAGGATCACAAGTACAGTAATGTTAGGTGAGAAAAGGAGGCTTTGTTCACGGAGGACGATTTCAGGGTACACTTCCTTCCAATTGTCACTACGTACACCAAACAGGACAAGTGAGGTCTTCATTCTGCCTCTTTGATATACCTTTATGCATGCCCCACATTCTCCACAACAACTACCTCTATAAATCAAAAGGAGAATACACACTAAAATGAATTTCAAGTTCCCAGAACTGCCACAGAATTACAGCAGCCCACCATTTGCCCTTTTGACCCCATCCTTCATACCTTTGGGACTTGGTTTTTATTTGCTTTGTTTTCTTCACTAGGGCTGGCCCGCGCCTTATTGTTTTCGGTCTTGCCTTCATTTAAGCCCTGATTTCCAAAGATTCTGGAGCCACTGCCACCCTCATCCCATAAAGGGCCACACTGCTTCGCCACTTGGCCACTCGGCTCGAGATTCTCCTCTGCATCTTCCAAAGAAAGATATTTTGATTAAAATTGAGAACCTAAGGGAGTTATACAATGTGATTACTATGTTAACTGACTCCAAAATTACCTGGGTCCCTAGATCACTACATTTGGGAAGCAAGTTTCCTTGAGACAAAATTCTAATTATCAAGTCAATATAGCAGGAAATATAGGGGAAAAATGATCAGTAAAATTTAGAAGATAAATTTTAAAATAACCTGTTGACCAGCCTTATGATCACCTTCCCATCAGCAGAGTGCTTTATTAGATAAGCCACTTTTTAGCATGAGTTTTCAGTGGGAAATCTTTCATTTGCACACAAAATCCATAAAAGAAATGGACTCTAAAGCTGTGCTATCCAGTACAGTAGCCATTAGCCACATATGGCTATTACATTTAAATTAATTAAAATTAAATAAAATGTAATGTAGCTCCCCAGTCTCAATATCCACATGTCAAGTACACACCATACTGAAAAGTAAAGACACTGTACAGTGCTGTTTAAAGTCACTAAGACCAAGTTACTTACAGCTTTCTAAGAAGGCACAGCAAATATATAAAATAGATAATAAGATACCCAATCACATGGAGAACTATAATGCCAGGAACAGTATCGGGTACATAATACCTGGCATTAAATGTTTACTGATAACATTTAAATAAATGACTTGAGAAATTAATAGAATGTTACATCTTTTTTCTTTCCTCTGAGTCACAAAATAAAACTCAGTTCAAGTAACAAAAAATTCTGAATTATCAGCAGTTGATAGATGTTAGTAATCTCAATATTTCCATCATAAAAAGAAAAAGGATTTCTCTCTCCATTTTATTTCAGTTATCATTCTGGTTTTCTAAGGAGATTGTTATTTCTAAAAGGACAGTCTTCTCTGACACTCTCCATCCCTCCAATACTGGGTTAGGCGGCCTTCTCAGGCATTCCCTAGCACCCTGCACCCCCACTCCATTATGTACTATTATGCCACTTTACCTGTCTCCACTATCCCTCACCCACCCCCCAAAATATACCCTCTCTGATGCAGGGCCAGGATCTAGTTAAAAATGCTTGCATATGAAAGGTGCTCAATAAACAATTGCTGAATGAATTGAATAAATGACAATACAATTACTACCTATGACTTGATTGAAAATAAATATTTGGAAAAATCACCAACATAATCATTTTGAAGGCTTATAAATATCAGTCATGGACTTACTATTTCCTTTCCCCTGGTTCATCTGAAGCATGGCAATTATTGCAGATTCAATATTATAATTTTCAGCTTCCAGGTTCTGAACTATTAAATTAAAATCCTATCCAAAAAAAAGAAAAACACTTCAAACTCTGCATATATTTTTCTACCTAGCTCTACTTCACGATCTGATAACACAAGACAAAATAATGAGAATTGACATAAGGTTTCAAAACCTTTTCCATTTAGAAAATGTCAATTTTCAATAAGGTTGGTCACCTGAAATAACCATTTAATATACATTTATAAAAGAAGTTCCTGTATAAAAATGCACTTTTACTAGTGCAAACACTAGTCAGACAAAATTAAATCCACATACTTCTTTAGGATTTTGAGCAGTAGGGGGTAAAGTCTGGCAAACAAGAGGGAAACGAATAAACAGCTCTCATTAAGTCGTATCACATAACCTAATCGAAGTACAAATTTCACGGACCTATTTTGGTCCATCAGGTGTTGGCATGCTAGTGTGCTGGTACAAAACTCGCCGGTAAACTGGGCAAAGCAACACCTGTTTATAAATCATTGTTGCATGACACAAATACTAACTGAACATCCAGTTGCATTGCAAACTTTCTGGACAGCGTCTTCTACTTCATCTCTCAAGTCGTCTTCAAAGTCAACTCCCTTTGTCTTCATCTTTTCTCTTTTATTTGATTCACCTTGACGAAGCATCTGAAACTAAAGGAAATACAGAATAATAATCACGGAACTCTAGCAAACTATGTTCAGAATCTTCAACATAGGAAGACACTAATTGCAAAACATTCAATTATATGGGGGAAAGATTCTAGAAACAATCTTAAGACAACAGCAATGACTGAATAATAATCACGGAACTCTAGCAAACTATGTTCAGAATCTTCAACATAGGAAGACACTAATCGCAAAACATTCAATTATATGGGGGAAAAATTCTAGAAACAATCTTAAGACAACAGCAATGACTGGGCCAAATGTCACTCACACATTGAGATGCCAGGCCACAACAGAAGAATTAAAAAGAAAGGCCCAAGAGATGGGATGAACTGCTCAGTAAGAACAGCATTAGAGCTCTTACGGTTTCTAGATACCTACATTTTGGCAAAGACTGCTGACTCTGATTTGTCTCAGCTGATTTTCAGAGCTATGAGCTTGGCAACAGAAGAGGACCCTCTACACTTACACCTAATCAGCTTTTGCAGAAGAACAATGCTTGTC